>NC_057813.1:670567533-670730082 GCF_018294505.1 Triticum aestivum | reverse complement strand
CGTCCGTTTTGCCATACGCCACACCCCTCCCGATCAATAGGACCCCCGTTTCGACCGTAGGAGGTATGTTTCCTCCGTTTTGCGGTACGCCACACCCCTCCCAATCAACAGGACCCCCATTCTGACTGTAGGAGGTATGTTTCCTTCGTTCTACGGTACGCCACACCCCTCCCGATCAACAGGACCCCGTTCCGAACGTAGGAGGTCTGTTTCCTCCGTTCTGTGGTACGCCAGGCCTCGTTTCCATCGCCTGTTCCGTCCAAGCCCTCCCGAGGAACATGACCATGCATTCTGTTCCAACCCAGCCGGTTGGCTCCCCATGAACACGACGACGATGCTGTTTCTCCGCTTCGACCCAGCCATGTACGTATGCGCGAATAGGCGTTCGAGACCCTGCCCGTATGTACGTACGTGGCCGTATTTTCTTTCTTGCACCCTGGCCGCTGTACGTAGTCTACATGCTACGTGCGCGCCTGTACTACGACACGTACGCGCCTCTACTACGACATGTGTGCGCCTCTACATCGACCAGTATATATGTATGTACACGTTCGCGACCAGAATGACAACGCTACGTACGCTTCGACCAGGTGGGTCCCAACTGTCAGGCACTTCCTTGCCTGAGAAGATGTAGCTGGTGGGTCCCAGCAGTCAGGGGGCGAATCGTTTTTTTGCCCAAACGCACTTCCTTGTGTGCGAAGATGTAGCTGGTGGGTCCCAGTAGTCAGGGGGGTGAATCGTTTTTTTTGCCCGAACGCACTTCCTTGCGTGCGAAGATGTAGCTAGTGGGTCCCAACAGTCAGGGGGAAATGTTTTTATCGCGAAATACGGTGGCCCGTACGGTGGGTCCCCGCTGTCAGGTGGAGGAATCATTATTTTGCGCGTAATAAGGAGGCACTTCCTTGCTGCGGCCGTGGACCTAGCTGTCAGCCTCTCCACATACAGTCCACGTTCGATGGAAGTCGTTCCTTGACCACGTTGACCACGCCGCGCCGAGAGCACCACGGCAGTGGACGACGGTGAGGCCTACGAAGGGGACGACTCGGAGCCGGGGAAGACGCAGCAGTGGATGCCCACGCGAAGAGGAGTACAAGGGTTCACTGGTTCGGCTGCGGTGTGAGGCTGCTGTCGCCGCAGAATAACAGGGGGTGTGGGTGAGTAGAGGGATGGACTGGCCAATGGTGGGAGTAGTAGGGGGCGGTGAGGCCTCCGCGGCATCACAGCCGGCCACGGGAGGCAGGAGCACGCGGCACGACCGGCGCTGGTTTGGGCGGCTAGAGCAAGAAGACCAGAGGTTGAAGAAGCACTACAGCTGTTGGATGAACATCGTATGGTAACAGGAGCTAGAATCGTTCATATTGACTAAGTTGACAAAGCCCTCCATCCCTGTCAACTTGGTAGGCCCACAAGTCAGCCTCCCACTATGCTGGGTTCCAGCTGGCAGGGGGAGTATTCATTTTTTTTGTGCGTAATAAGGAGGCACTTCCTTGCGTGCGAAGATAGCTGATGGGTCTGACATGTCAGCGGGGGGCACGTTCTTTCCGCGAAATACAGAGGCCCTTCCGGTGGGTCCCAGATGTCAGGTGGAGGAATCATTATTTTGCGCGTAATAAGGAGGCATTTCCTTGTGTGCGGCCATGGACCCAGCTGTCAGCCTCTCCATGCATAGTCTACTTCCGATGGTGTCGTTCGTTAACCATGTTGACCACGCCGCACCGAGCACATCCAAGGTGGTGGATGACGGCGAGGCCCCGGACAGCAACGAGCCAGAGATGGGAAGACACGGGAGTAGAGTCACAGACGGAGAGGTGTACGAGGGTTAACTGGTTCTAGTGCGGTGTGGTTCGACAGTCGGTGGAGAAGAACGGGAGGTGTGGTGGGGTGGAGCGATGGCCTGGCCAACAGTGGAGTAGCGCTTCATAGCGAAGCGTGCTAAGCAGAGCTGCTAGGAGCAGGAGGCGGGAGGTGGTCCCTGTGGCGCTGGAGGAAGAAGACGAGAGATTGAAGATGGATGTCGGTCGTTGGATGTAAATCCAACGGCTAACATGTCAGAATCATTTGTTGACTTAATTGACAACGACCTGCGTTGGCTTCGACCTATGGGCCCACATTTCAGCCTCCAAAAATGTGGCACGTATTCAGCCCATTTTTCAGAATTTACAGTCTTTTTTTTGCGCGGTAGAATTTACAGTCAATTTGATCTTTTTTTTGAATTACAGCCATTAGCTGGGCTGGGTGAACAAATAATGTAGCGTCCATGCGGCCCATTTATTTTATTTCTTAAAAAATTGCAGGCCATTTGCACTTTCTCGAAATACACGATTTTGCTGGGCTGATTCTAATTATAATGTTGGGTTGGGCCAGCAATGTTATCAAAAAATAAAAAGGGGCTGAGCATTTTGTTATAAATATATTTAAATAATAAGTGATATTATTACATTCGTCCTTAAATCTTACCAAGCTTTTGTACACAATCACTAGGATTTTCGTGCCAAAACAATTTAGGATTTTATTTGTTAAGAAATTATTTTTATAAGTTAATAAGGTGTGGGATATGGTTTTCTTACATATGTAAGTATCTGTTAAATATATGATGACATACAAACAAAATAGAACAGACCTCTGCGTTTTCTTCAAAAAGTTACATAAATTGGGCTGCCAAAAATAAAACTTCGGATAGGAGGTCCATAGGCCGGTCGATACATGAGGGCCCTAAGAAAATACAAACAAGCCTATGGACCTCCCATCCGAGGTCGTGGGCTGCGCATGTTAAAAATGAAAGCCTAGATGGGGCAGCCCAAAACCACGTCCAACACTTGCCAAAACTTCGTCCCTCGTTCTCTGTGTTTCGCACACTCGACATTGTGTGGGCATTTTGACTATGCATCATATGAAGATGTGCTATGCATGAATGTTGATCAGCATGATGTTAACTGGCTGGTAGTTCCATTTTCGATCATGAATAAAACTTCCAACATGATGTTAACCCTGTTTGAAAAGGCCGTGTTAATATAAATGCTCTGCCTCTGAAAGTTGCAGTTTCTTATCTGAAACTGAACTTGCAGTTTCTTATCTGAAACTGAAACTTGCAGTTTCTTCTCTGAGAATCACATTGTCTGCACTTTTATACTCCTATGAAACTACATTTTTTAAGTGCTAAAAATAGATCTCTAGAATTCATAAAATACTTCATATGCTCGATACTGCAAATCTGAAATTCAAAAGACATTCATATCTGAAAGTACTCTCAAAATACACAACACAAAACACAATTCACAACCTGCAAATACTGACAACCCTAAGCTCCTCCTGACAATTCACAACCTGCCCGACTATTGGGCTGGGGGGGGCAGCCCCCTCCTATTCCTCGGCGGCAGACAGCCGCCCCGTGAGACGATGTGAACGGCGAGGGAGACGATGGCGGGGAAGCGTCGTTGGGCCAACTGCTTTTCTCCTCTTGCAGTTGGGTTCGGTCGATGAAGACTCCACCTGCTCGCTCTGGCAGGACACCTCACAAACGGCACCCTGTAGATGCTCGATCCTTCAATCTCTGGTGGATGCTCCATCTGGGATCGATACTCCAACCACCGCTCCCTCACGATCGGATTCGGTGAATCTGTTTGCTCCATGGCCCAGAGGAGCAGCTCTATGTACTCCGGTGCGACTCCCTCTGGGAGTATCGCCACCTTTTCGCTTTGTTGCAGATATTTGGCCTGGATATCACCGTCGCCGCTAGTTGGTCCTTGTTGTCAAACCAAGACTGTATCTCCAACATCCTAGCTAGCTTCACAGGGTCGCCGTCTGCGATCCTCATGTATCGGTTGTACTCCTCCATCGATCTACTTCTCCACAGCACCTTCACTCGCCGGCGGTGGTTTTTGAATGGAAGAGGAGAGGAGCAGTGCTGGTTTTGGATTAGAACGGGAGAGGAGCGATGTTGCTTTTGGACTGGAACGGGAGAGGAGGGGCGGTGGTTTTGAAATGGAAGAGGAGAGGAGCGGCGCTGGATTTAGATTGGAACAGGAGAGGAGCGGCAGGGGTTTAAGAGGAGAAGAGCGGAAGAGCAGCGCTGGTCTTGGAAGTATTATTTTATTGTTTTGCGTATTTTGGATCAAAGTTTGACCACGTATTGTATTTGACAAGCAAAATGTGACTGCATGTCACCAAAAATTGTATCGTTCGGTTCGTATCTGAATGTACTTTCAAATTATATTATTTTTGCAATGTATAACATATATTTTATGTGCGAAAATCATGGTCAATTATGACCCAGAATAAAAGGGAGACTAGTGAATGTGGGGTCGCTTTCTTAATTGAAGGGTAAATTGATTTTGATTTTCATCCAGTCACAGCGTGCCGGCCCTCTCGTCCAATCCTAAATCGCTATCGCACGCTCCTCTCCCTCTTCTCCATTGCAAAACAACCTCCTCTCCTCTCCATCATCTCCATTCCAAAACGACCGTCTCGCCTCTCCCTCTTCTGATCTTCTCCATTGCAAAACCACCTCCTCTCCTCTCCATCATCTCCATTGCAAAACCACCGTCTCGCCTCTCCCTCTTCTGATCTTCTCCATTGCAAAACCACCTCCTCTCCTCTCCATCATCTCCATTCCAAAACCACCGTCTCGTCTCTCCCTCTTCTCTATTGCAAGACCACCATCTCTCCTCCCATCTTCCAAAGCTAGCACCGGACCACTCAGAAGGACATCTATGGAGAGGATGTAGCAGCGAATCAGGCAGATCGCCGGCGGCGACCAGGCAAAGTTAGCCAGGTTGAAGGAGACCCTTAGTTGGTTTGACAACGAGTGGGAGATTTCGAGGATGGTGCGGGCCATGTGGCAATGTATGCGAAAGAGCGAGACGGAGGCGATGAGGGCGGCGATGTACATGTACTCATCGGCGACAGTCACGCCGCAGTCCTCCGAGTTCATCGAGTATCTCCTCTGGGCGATGGAGCAGATAGATTCGCCCGAGGTGACAGTCAGGCGGAGGTGGTGGGCGTATGGGTCGAAGGTCGAGCACCCAGAGGATAATGAATCAATCGAGTATGGTGTACCGTTCGTGAGGGTGCAGAGCCAGCCGGAGCCACAGGAGTATTCGTTCTCCCACCACAAGAGGAGGCCGGATGGTGCGATGTCGCTTCCCCACCATTCTCCACGGTTCCCTCGACACTCGCCTTGTTTCAACGGCGGCGGTAGGGTTTAAGGTAAGCTTCGCACTAACCTAATCTTCCACCTGCTCATGCTTACAATCAGTGTGACAGCTAATGAAAATCATGCCTACAATCAGTCTTCGAGTACTGTGCCGATCACCCTAAAATAGCTCTGGATCTTTGGGTCAAAGTTGTGACACAATGTACAAATAAAGAAAAATAGATTGGTGCTTCTTTTAGAAAAGAGTACTCCCTAGAAAACTGCCAATATAAGCTACTAGTATTTGGTTAGAGGATTTGCTGCCGAGAAAGATCCGTCCACAGAGAGCGCCACACATCCCACTGGTGGTGGTGGATGCCAATGCATGCATGCAACATGGTTGGTGTCGGTAATTTTTACTTGGCATACCTTGCACTCTGCATATATGCCGGTTCCATACGTACATTTGTGCAGTTCCACCAAAATGCAGCTGAATAACCTTGTTTGCACAGATAATGAAAAGCATGATTACATTATAGTGGCACTAGTTGATGAAACACACAAAATAAATAGAAGAAAATATTGCGATAGTATCATAGTATGCCATGCTGCGAGGGCGAGATGGGCCCTGCGACGCCTCATACGGTACGCCTCATACTGGACATCGTCCCAAGTCTCCCAGATACACCTTCTGCCAGTGATGAACATCAGTGTACAGCGGTAGTACAAGGAGACGCCTTGACACATTCAAATCTCTATTTTTGTACATATCAACTAAAATTAAGCACCCCAGTTTGCAGAAATGCTTAAACATTAACAATGGGACTAGTTGATGAAACATACATTAACAAAGAGAAGCACTTTCTTTATCTACATTGGAAATGAAATGATAGAGATGACACTCGCTCTATTTTAACTGTATTATTACTTCATTTTATCAGTGACACTAGGGTCGAGCAGGTGGCAAACGAGGTGTACCGTGCATCGCAAGGATGGAGGCCGGGGGTGCTTAAACTGGGATGCTGAAGCTGGCTCTTTCAGTCACCAACATGGATGATTCAATTCATGGGACCTTTTGGTGTAGTTCAGCTAAAATGAAGCAATGTCCCGTGAGCTAGCAGCTTCTTCTTCAAAAAAATTTAAGAAAAGGGCTCCAGCCCCGGTTCCATTTCCATCAGAAAACGAAACCCACAGAGCTTCTTCTTCATTAGTTGCAATAAAATTGAGCAGCATCAAGGTTGGTTGTGAAGCTCTTGGAATGCTCAACTATAATTTGGATATGATTTTTGCAGTTCAACTAAGATCGAGCGTGAAATGTATATCTCTGATTGTACAAAAAAGGTGGAAAGGAGGGTGACTAACAAGTGATGAAACATGCATCAAATGAAAAGAAGCATGGTCCTTATCTGAATGGCAATCCTACAAGGACAGTAGCAATTTCTGAAGCAGTGGCATTGATAGATATTAGTGTGGGCAATAGGATTAACTATGTCAACCGTTAAATACGACATTACTTTGGGCACGAGAGTAGGCGGACCAGGACAGTTGCATTTCTAACAAAAAGAACCAACTTATCTTAATGGGAAATTTTATCAGGACATGTAAAGAAGTGCCATTGATTCATATTACTGGAGGGATTACATTGAAAACAACATTGGTTTAACATGTCCTTACTTTTAATAGTGCGACTGCTAAATTTTACCAGTGGCATTACATAAGAGTGGCTCGGGGCAACAAACATCAGAACAGGATATCTAGGTTGGTCCCATTTTTGTTCGGTATAGCCACCTTATACTGTGTGAGGCTAGCAAATCTAGTGCTGGACTTACTCTGTTGACTTGTCCCCCAGTCCCCACTTTCTTTCCTTTTTCAACCAATAGATCGGGTTTATATTGAGTTTGTATTGCATTTCCCTTTATTTCCCCATTAGACCTAGAGACCAGTTGGATAGCCAGTCTCTGCTACTTTTCGCCCCCATTATTTCCTCTTTCGAGCAAGTCCTAGATTCAGGTAACAAATCCTCCCCCACCCCACCCCCTTTCTTTCTTGTTTGAACCAAGTAGTACTAGATTCAAGTGCACGAACTAGTTTTACCTCTTAAACATAAAAAAATCAGGTGGTTTTTGAACAGCTGATCGATCCTATCTACGAGGGGGCTTGAGAAATAGTAAAAGATACAAATGCAGCGACATCAGGAGCTCGGGAAGTAGAGCAAGGCTGGTTTCGAAGGAAGTTATACCTGATGGTTGCCGGGATGTCGCTAGGTGGGCGGCGGGAGGCCTGATCTACGCACACTAGGGCAGCGAGAAGGAAGGGGTCGGAGGCCCTCCCTCACCAGCGGTGCTTGGGAGAGAACGGCAAGGCAGGCTGATTGGGACACGCCCAGCAGTGGGTAAGAGCCGCCGCCGAGGACGACTGCATGAACGTTGCACCTTCTCACCTTCCCCGGCGGAGAGGATCCGGCTGGATCTGTGACCAGTGGTGAGAAGAGAGAGAGAGAGAGAGAGAGAGAGAGAGAGAGAGAGAGAGTGGCCACCGCTGTCGTGTTTAGATCTGGAGAGGCCGAGACAGTGTGAAGAGAGCCACACTAGCAAGCAAGCACGGAGGCTCCTGCCTATATAGTGGAGTAGTACTAGTAGTTTTCTTTTGTCTACCGGAGCCGGCTTGACCTCGTCAATGACTGTCAAGAAGTCTTCATGCACGTGGCCTGGAGGCGCAGTTGTCATCATTTTGATCTGAAGCGCCGGATTATAACATATAAGACGAAAAAATGCCACATGATAAGAAATCATAACCTCACTGCCCAAAGAGACAACATGAATCCCGACGGACAAACTAGACGAGGAACAAGGCTCAAATTAAAGATAAACTCATAGAAAAGGGGTCCATCGATAGATGTCCTAATTAACATAGCCGGCTTGACCTAGATGGTAGCCGAGTAGTCACTGCTCGTGCATGTGCCCCCAATGACTAGCCCAACTCAGTTGTTGCTGTTTAACCCTCGCAGTGATCCGAAGCACATGACACCTAATTTTGCGAGATGACAAGAAACCTTTTTTTAGATTTCTCACCACAACTACAGCCATGTACAACACAGCCTGCATGATATGTAGATGATAGCCAATCCAGGCGTGTCTGCTGGAGTCTGGTCACATGCATGGACAAACTGATCTTCCGTGTCTTGCAGGGATCGTCCAGGCACCAACGTAGTACAACACTTCTCTAGTACTATCTCTCGTCTCCCTCTTCTATTAAGTCACCCGACTTGCGGGGCCAGGGAGTGTGCCTATGGTCGGTTCTCAATTGCCGTCCCACATGTGTGTGCGAACGCAATATGACACGCGTTCCATTCGGAGAGCAGCGTGCCAGACCGACCGACCGTCTGGGGTGCGACGGGCGTGCTGTATACTCTGTACATGTGTACCGCCGTTTTCTAGACGCTTTGCTCCATGGCGCGGGCATAATCCATGGATACAAAATTAGTATATTGTATACTATTTAAAAGTCGAGGGCGGGGCTTTACCTGTGCGGTAGGCGGCGGGGCAGTTCCGCCAAGTCGATTCGACAGAGATGCGAGAAGACGAGGGAGTAGGCTGCTGCAAACGTAGGGCTGTGTGATTTGACAGCGAGTTACTGCTGGACAGGTGGGGCCCCGTGATTTGACTTGTCATTATCATTTTAACTGCGGCGCTACGACCGGCGTGAGTCTCCCAATTCCTGACCACCTCCATACAGGTGCCTCTCCCAATGCTCCACCATGTAGTAGAGGCTGGCTCTTGCATTAGAGCCCACTTCTCCACTTTTTCCTTGCCTCTCTTTCCTCCACATATGCAAAAATGCCATGTAAAGCGCACTATTGTACTTACTTGCTCCTACAGGTGCTTAAGCTTGCCACATAGGCATAAAGTCTGATGTGGCAAGTTAATCAAGAAGAGAGAGACTACTTTGGTGACCCAAGGAAGAAACGGTGCTAACGGCATCCACAATGTGAGTATTTGGCGCCACTAAGGCTGCCTCTAGACCCATGAACACTGCCTCTATACACTGCATCACCCGCCTCTAGGCTAAAAATTCTTGGAGACGCCTCTATGCTAAGCGCCGGCCTCCAATGCTTTGTGGTGAATAAAATATTCTGATGTCCCCATTGTCAGTCAGTTAGGTGCTGGAGGGACCGATGAGTTGGTTGACAAATGCATCATATTTTATTTAATTTTGGGCCCGGCTTTGTCTCTAACGCTAGAGGCTGCACACTGCGGAGTTTTCATCTATGGTTAGAGGCAAACCCGTGGGTCCCACTTTAGAGGCAAGGTTGCCTCCAAACACTGGAGATGCTCTAAGCGCGTGTACCTAGGTGAAAAGACAATTTTGAGTCAATAGCTAATTAAATGAAGCAAACTTAGCAACACCATTTCATTGGAAGAGGTCACTCCTTGGCAAATGCAATAAATACTAGTACTCCCTGTGTCCCATAATATAAGAACATTTTTGGCACTACACTAGTGTCAAAAACGTTCTTATATTATGGGACGGAGGGAGTACGAAGAAAGAGATAGAGAGAAGTAAAAAATTAATAAATACACTTATAGCCAACCTTATAGCCAAAACCTTGTTGTAGTATGAGTGACTAAGTGATGACTATGTATGACATGCCAACATCAGATAGCCTAATGCACCATGTTAAATCTCCAAGGGCGCGACCACACGAGCGACGCGACGGTCGTGGTAGGCGCGACCATGATACGGGCTGCTAGCAGCCCTTGGATCTGACATCAAACGGTCGCATATTAAGTTGCTGAAAATTTGCAGAATAACCCTCCAGGATAGGATATTCACCCATAGGTCTAGAATCACGCCATGCAACCGTTCGATCTCAGATCAAATGGCTCTCGGAAGCCCGTATCATGGGAGAATGGAAAGCCACTACTATGCCGTTCGCACGTTGGCAGTTCGCTCCTACTTGTCCCCGCACGTCCTTTAATACTACGGCAGTTCGCTCCTAGTCGTCCCGTCCTTTCACATTACGACAGTTCTACTAATCCTAACCCTCCTCCCAAATCCATGGCGTCCCAAATCTCCCCGATCGGCGGTGAGTACAAGGTTAGAACCATCACCGGCGATGAGTTCGACGTCATCTACACCCGTTCTTCCGCAACGGTGAAAGGATGCCTTTCTCGCTTTAGACACATGTTCGAAGACTTAGATGATGAGTGGGTCGCCAGGCTAGATGTTGAGTACACACAGTCCTGGGACGAGAGAAGGATCTAAAGGACGAAGAGAGGAAGAAGCCCACCGTGATCCAGGTTTGCGTGCATGACTTATGCTTGGTCTACCACATATGCCATGTCGACGTTGAGTGCCAGGATTTTAAGGACTTCCTCGAGAGCAACCTAGTCAAATTCGTTACTATAGACTTTGGTAACGACAAAGAAGTCCTGCGTTGGATAGGCCTCGTTGTAGGCAACATCTTCGACCTCCAGAAGAATCGGCTGGTGTCCTCTCGTCAGCCTTCAATGCTGACCCTGGCAGGAGCCATGGTTCATCCTTCGTACGGTAAACTGGAGAAACCTCCATACACGTTTCATCGTCATGCATGGCAGCGGAATGTACTAGATATAGACCACATCCACTATGCTGCAATGGATGGCTACCTTTGTTTCAATATCTACAAGGGTTGGATGAAGAGCAACAACCAAGTTGGCGGTTCAAGCAAAGAAGTATCGGCCAAGAGGAAGAGGGACAAGGACGAAGTCGAGGACATGGACGAGGACTCCGAGTAAGGTGGCAGTGTCATGGTGGTTCTAATGCAGTGTCTACCGGAATAGTTGCAAAGTTTAATTTCAGGTGTGCTTAATTTAATTTGAGGGGTGTGTTGTGTTGAGCCCCCAGTAGAACTATGTTATGTTTCTTCTTGTTACTTTAACTCTTCAGTACGTACATACTAGTATTTCTTACATTTCATCTTTTAGTTGGTATAGTACTACCACTCATTTCTTCACATTATATACGATACAATATATATGGCCAACATCATATAGCCAGTAGTTTAGTTGTCAAAGAATTTCAGGGTGCTTAATTTTGTCAAAGAATTCCAGGGTTCTTAGTTTTATTTGAGGGGTGGGTTGTGCTGGACACCATTATTCTGACTAGCCTTTTTAATAGTACTATATGCATAATTTGGCGACGAGCGCTCTCTATATGTGCCACCTTTTTTTTAATTTCAAGTTTTGCTCCATGGTGCAATCCATCGATACTACTACTGTACAAAAGTATACATTTTTTAAAAGGCTAGAGGGCGGGGCCGTCTAGCTTGGTCGGTTTCACGAGAGGCGAGGGCCTTTGTGATTTGACGGCTCATTACTGCTGGAAGGCGGGGCCTTGTGATTTGACTGCTCGTATAAATGCTTCGACGACCTGATCGAGGAGGAGCAAAGAACCGTGCGGTATACTCAAGTTTTCCACTGGAGTAGTACTGCGACGGAGGAGCACGAAACACGGCAGCCCAGTGCCATATGGTGATAAAAAATGATCTAATTTGCTAGTCATCTCATTGTTAGCATTGTTCTATTCATTCCCTCAAAAAAACATTGTTCTATTAATGCCTCGCAGAGAACGTGACACGTGCGGCGAAACACCCGAAGCAAAAGATGAAACACGGCAGCAAAAGAAGAAGGAAGATTATCACCCCAAATGATCTAATTCACCGCGGAGTCGTAACTGCTTCTTCATCGCCTTCACGACCTCCATCTCCTTGTGCGTCTCCTCCGCCATCTTCTTCATTCTGTCCATGACGCGGGATTTCTCGACGCGAGCCTTCATCATCTGTTCCACGGCCACATTACATGCCTTGACAGCAATCGGGTGCTCGATATGGAGCTTCGCCAACTCCTCCTTCTGTTCCATGACGAGGTCCTGCAGCATCTTCATCGAGGAACTACTATTCTCATGCAGCTTCTTCGAGCCGGCGTTCTTCTTCTTCAACAGGTCGATCTCGCGGCAGAGATTTGCCTTGTCCTCCAGAAGTCGCAGGATTTCGCCGGTCGTCTTCCTCTCCGAGGCAATGCTCTTCTTCAGCAGCATCACCAAGCCGGCGGTCAACTCCCCCTACTGATTGAGCTCAGCGGGCATGTCGTCGAGGCTCTCCTTCAGCAACTCCATCAAGCCTTGGATGAACTCCTTCTGGTTATTGAGGTGCTTATTGAGCTGATCGGGCATGCCGTCGAGGGATAACGACTCCATCTCCGCCGGCTCGGCATGTTCGCCTCCGTGGCTAGGGCGCTCCTGGGAGCCATCGCCTGCCCGTGAGAGATCTTTCGAGGTCTCTGCATGGCGGCGAGCCCTCTCTCTTTTTTCGTAGCCTTGGTTGCCGCTCCCTTGTTACGAGTAGTTCTCGACCTAGAGCTCTGCTCACCAGCCATGGCAACGACGGACGAAGAAGAAGCACTTATGAGGAGGAAAGGTAGAGTAATTTTCGGTTAGGTAGTTCCCCTTTTTATAACCTAAGTACTAGCACTAGTACTAATACCTGCATAGTGGGAACACGTTCAGGTTTGGTACGTACTAGTAGGTGTGAGCAGGCTTTCGAATGTGATGGGAACAAAGTAAAGATTAATTGATGGTTTTGGTTTCAAGGCCCGAAACGGCTCCCGATGGGTTTAGCGGAACATAAATTTCAAGTACTACACTGCTCAAATGCGTAAATATTATGTTACTGTCAAAAATTGGCACAAAATACGAAGGAGACCAATGGAAGTACTACTAGCAACCCACAATTTAACTACTCGCATGGGCGCAGTGGAGTAATAATGTCTTTCTTCCGCCCTCACATCTACTCAATTTGCAAGCGCTGTATTAATTGACCATCAATGAAGTAAACGACTTTACACGCATCAAATTATCACATGGGGGTGGATCTTGGTACAAAATTGCGTCCTCCCATGTACCCGCGTGTGCGTGCGAGGGAATGAGTGTGTGCGTAGCGTGCGTGCACATCTTTGCTTCGTGCATGTACCGCCAGTATGGCTTAGGGAGGACGAGTACATTCTTCTAGAACCAGCAGCACGTCACTGTGATCAATCCATGCAAGGAGGTCGCGACAACGCCTCCACATGTGCCACGTGGCTTCATGAACTATAAGAGAGACACTCTGTATCGTGCCATTGGTATTCTAATTTACGTGTTTTGCACATACTCGAAGTACTAGTAAGGTACACGTGCATTGCACGCATCAGATTTTGCAACCAAATTATGAATAAATACCACACTATAGCATGTAAGCTCTGAGTCATATATGCCTGATGTAGCCCTTCGTTTAATTCTTATAGTTCATCTCATTCAAAATCAATTAGTTTTTATAAAAAATCTAAGAATGCGGGAATAGGAAAAACATGGGATTATAGTGGAATGTCGTCTTGAATCCTACAGGATTGTACGAGTGTTTGATTGTGCACAGAAAAAACGCAGAGTTCTTTCAAAGAGGTTTGAGTGGATGGGATGTTTCCTATGAAATCTAGTGCAAATGAATCATATGAAAAAATTTCTATGGTTTACAATCCTACGAATCAAACAACCAAGATAGGAAAAATTCCTAATGATTAGAATCCTCCAAAATTCCTTTGAGAATCCTTTGAATCAAAGAAGTCCTTAATCTATTTTATGATTCATGGAATTGTGCATTGTAAAGCATAAAGTAAAAACAAATAATGGCAATTCAACTAGAAAAAGAGTTTGGGCAGTTATGATACGGAAGATTCTAGAACAAAAGAGAACCACTGTTGTTTTGAGGTTTGTGCATTATGCTTAAGTTCAACCATGGAGTCTGCTAGATTGTACATGTGGCAAAATCCGGTGGGGGGCTAGAAGATGGTGCGAGGGGCCGAGTGGAGGGAGACTATGAAGGAATGCACAAGTGCGAGATCGATATTTAGAGAGAGGGGGGCGAACACGTGCGCTATTGCACGCAGTGGCGGAGCCATGAAAAATAAATGAGCTAGGGGGCCAAGCATTGCTAATCCTTTACGAGGAGCGTCAATTCATGAACTTAAACCATTTTTAGCAGCAATTGTCTAATGATCACATTCATATTAGCCTCGATATATATTGATGTTAGGGGGGCAGGGCCCTTACTGCCCCCTGTCTTTGCCATTGTGCACGCGTCTGAGAGATGAAGCGGAAGGCATGGATTATGAGAGGGGGATGTTGGATATATAATTAATGTGGATGTATTAGCTATATATGTTAATCCTATATAGAGAGGTTGAAAGGTCGTGGATGTCGCCTAGAGGGGGGTGAATAGGCGTTTTAAAATAATTAGGGTTTAAGCTTGAACAAATGCGGAATAAACCTAGCGGTTAATTTGTCAAGCACAAAACCTAAAACAACTAGGCTCACCTATGTGCACCAACAACTTATGCTAAGCAATATAAGCAACTATGTGATAGCAAGATATATGACAAAGAACAATATGGCTATCACAAAGTAAAGTGAATAAGTAAAGGGCTCGGGTAAGAGATAACCGAGGCACGCGGAGACGACGATGTATCCCGAAGTTCACACCCTCGCGGATGCTAATCTCCGTTCGGAGCGGTGTGGAGGCACAATGCTCCCCAAGAAGCCACTAGGGCCACCGTAATCTTCTCACGCCCTCGCACAATGCAAGATGTCGTGATTCCACTAAGGGACCCTTGAGGGCGGTCACCGAACCCGTACAAATGGCAACCCTTGGGGCGGTCACCGAACCCGTACACTTTGGAAACCCTTGGGGGCGGTCACCGGAACCCGTCAAATTGCTCGGGGCGATCTCCACAACCTAATTGGAGACCCCGACGCTTGCCTGGAGCTTTACACCACAATGATTGCGCTCCGAACACCACCAACCGACTAGGGCGCCCAAGCACCCAAGAGGAACAAGCTCAAGGGCACCAAGCACCCAAGAGTAATAAGCTTCTCAACTTGTAACTTCCACGTATCACCGTGGAGAACTCAAACCGATGCACAAATGCAATGGCAAGGGCACACAGAGTGCCCAAGTCCTTCTCTCTCAAATCCCACCAAAGCAACTAATGCTAGGGAGGAAAATGAGAGGAAGAACAAGAAGGAGAACACCAAGAACTCCAAGAACTAGATCCAAGGGGTTCCCCTCACATAGAGGAGAAAGTGATTGGTGGAAATGTGGATCTAGATCTCCTCTCTCTTTCCCCCAAAAACTAGCAAGAATCCATGGAGGGATTGAGAGATAGCAAGCTCGGAGAAGGTCAACAATGGGGGAAGAACACGAGCTCAAAGGATAAGGTTCAATGGGGAAGAAGACCCCCTTTTATAGGAGGGGGAAAATCCAACCGTTACCTCACTGAACATCCCCGCACAGAGCGGTACTACCGCTAGGGAAGGGCGGTACTACCGCTTCGGGCGGTACTACCACTCAACCCAGCAGTACTGCCGCGCTGCCAGGGCCCTGACCCCAGGGCGGTACTACCGCTAGGGAAGAGTGGTACTACCGCTTAGGGCGGTACTACCGCTCCTACTACCTCCCTTAGTGCCGCAAAACCCGACACGAAAAACTTCGTTCGAGAATCGAGGCGGAAGTAGCCCAGACACACAGCGGTACTACGGCCGAAAATCCCAAGCGGTACTACCGTTCGAAGTGCGGTACTACCGCTCTGAGAGCGGTACTACCGCTGGGGAGCTTCGGCAGTACTACCGCTATGGTCGCGGTACTACCGCTGGGGCCAACCTTATGCCTCAACCACGAAAACAAAGAATACTCCAAGGAAAACCAGAACTGCCATAACTTCTTCAAATGAGCTCCGAATTGAGCAAACTCAAGCTTGTTGGATAGAGCAAGACGAGTAGCATCAAAACAGCGAGAAGTGAAACCTCCAACTATTATAGTAAGAAGAGGCAGGGGAGTTATGCTTAGCAAACAAAGGAGTGAAACCTCCAACCGAGAAGAACCGGCATACCCTCCAACATCGAAAACATTATAGAAGATGCATGAGAACTCCGTTTTCGATGAACTCGAGCTTGTCATAAAAATGACCATAAGCTCCAAATCTCACAAGGAGAAGAACCAAACAAGAACCAAAAAGATGATGCAAGGATGCAATGGTTTGAGCTCTCTACGAACGATACGATCAAGCAACTCATCGAGAGCCCCCCTTGATAGTACGGCAATCAATCCTATAACCCGGTCTCCCACAACTATCGTGAGACTGGTAAAATAGAAAACCTATCAAGGGCAAACCTTTGCCTTGCACATGATCCACTTGAGCTAGATGATGATGATCTTCTTCTCCTCAAGATGGACCACCTTTCTTGATTGCTTTGGCTCGATGAAGACTAGAGATTGCTTCCCCATACTCCACTATGGGTGAGCCACTCTTCTGCACATCTTCACAAGTCCATTGTCGCCACAATGGACGGCAAGCTTCAAGCATATGATCTCTTCATGATAATCCTACTTGAACTTTCACACCGCAACCTAACCCCACAAAGAACTCTCACGAAGACCATGGGTTAGTACACAAAGCGTAATTGACCATGCTTACCATACCATGGGATCGCTTGATCCCTATTGGTACATCTTCTATGCTTTGTGTGTTGATCAATTTGATTCATTCTTTGACTTAGTCTTGATCAACCTTGAATCTTTCCAACTCTCTTCATTTGGATGATGTCTTGAAGGTAAACATGAATGATCACACAATCTTCTTCTTCAAGACATGCTTGCAATAAGCTCAACACTCACATGACCAATCTTTGGATAATTCCTTAATAGCACCTTGGTCAACTCATAAACTCCTTGAAACCAACACATGGAATTCAAGAAAAGCCTATGGACAGATCCTTCAAATATAACTCAAGACAACCATTAGTCCATAGAGATTGTCATCAATTACCAAAACCAAACATGGGGGCACCGCATGTTCTTTCAGAGGTATAGATTGATAGATGTGGACGTGGGAAAGAGGGTGAGACCTCACTGGATATATCGATTGATCGGTTTGTGTGGAAAACTATGAAAGACCTAGCTATATACACACATACATAGAGGAACATCGATCGTTGCGCATGCACGCGTGAGAGATAAAGAATGCCCGATATGATGGAGAGGGGGATGTGTGTGAGTGTGTGCCTTCATGGGAGACCGACCTGAAGAAAAAGATTACATGCGTGTGATGGATAATGCTGACTGGTAGTGTGTGTGCATGCATGCACGAGAGAAAGTTAGTGGTACAATTATAAAGAGAAGACTATTGTGTGGGTGTAAAAGAATAGGTGAGGTCATAATCAATGTAAAGTTGAATTCAAATATTTGAATAAGAGATCCTGATGTTTGAAACCCATACATGAATATAACGGAGATTTGCGCGGTGTGGTTTGGAAACGATCATGTTGTAATGTATACACATTAAACAAGGTTAGACTGATTTGAATTTGAGATACCGATGGCAGACATCATTTGACCACGTCGCATCCGTGCATGGACACACTATTCTAATTGGAGATAATGGGCGGCTTTCGCATCACATATCTATATCTATACCCCTATATATAGATGTGTGCAAAGTTAGACTGATTTATATATTTTTATATTGTGTGCAGGTAACTTTAACTTTGAAAGATGGTCGTTGGATGAGGCGAATCCTATGGTCCAAAGATGGCAAATTTGAGCACTACTGGCCGTTGGATATCATCTAGATTCCACCAGATTTCGCCACATATATAATCTAGAAGACTCCATGGTTAAACTTAAGCATAATGCACAAACATCAAAACACAAGCACTTCTTATTTGTTCTAGAATCTTCCGTATCAGAATTGACTAAATAATTTTCTACATGATTTGCCATTATTTGTTTTTACTTTATGTCTTACAATGTACAATTCCATGAATCTTAAAATAGATTAGCTTTCTTATAAAAATTAGATGATTTTGACTGAAATGAACTATAAGAATTAAACGAACATCTACATCATGCATATATGACTCAAAGCTTGCATGCTATAATGTGGTATTTATTCATAACTTGGTTGCCAAATCTCCTGCCTGCAATGCACGTGTACCTTACTCTAGTCTAAATAGTGTTTGTGTGTGTGTTGTGCGTGTTGAGGTGCAAATTGTCTTTTTTTGGATACACGTTAAGCTTGTTCTTCCGAAATTTCAAGCCGCACCTTGTTATGCCGAAATTTCAAGCTAGCGTCTATGTCTATCATGCTGCGAAACTCCCGCCTCTTCAACCCACGCCTTGTTAGCCCGAAATATTTAAGATATATCTTTGTCTCGTTGTGCTCCGACAACTCTCTCCATCTCAACCCGCGCCTTGCTATTCTGAAATTACAACGCGCGCAAAAACTCCCACCTCCTGTGAAATCCTGACACGCGAAATGCCCGTGGTACCCCTAAACCGAAAGAACCGCCTCAAATCGGTGGGGGTACTTTCGTAACTTACCCCACATTTCGGACAAGCGCGTCTCTAAGCCATGGTTCCCCACTGCCATCCCATCCGCCCACCCATTCGTACACCAAGGCCGCGAAAACCCGCGACGAAACCCCACACCCTGCTCCGTCCGCCACCCAGCTGGAGCCTCTTCCCCGACGACGTCGTCCACAGCAACACCTCGACATCCCTCATCCACCATACCGGATCAGGATCCATCGTCGATCTCATCGTCCCGCCGGTTCAGTTACCCCGTCCTCCACCTCCAAGGAGCTGCCCCGACGTTCCCCTCGTCTTTCGCGCCACCTCCATTCCCACACCGCCGTCTTCACCTGCACCATCGGAAGAGCATCATCATCACCATTTCCTCGGATGAAGCTGCGGCCTAATCGGTGCCACCAAAGAGGTTGTACACTAATCGCCACATTTTCTTCTTGATTCAATCTCACGGTGCTGCCGGCACTCGGTCCCGAGCCAACATGGCGCGGCTCCATCCAGGGCAGCGTCGCCGGCCACTTCCTCCACGGCGTCGCTCCCTCGGCGGCGACATCCACATCAGTAGGAGCTGCTGGTACTTTAGCTCTCGCTCACGCTGCTGCTCTGCTCTTGCTATTGGTCCCCTACCTGGTCTGCTCTTGCTATTGCTCTTGCTCGCGCTGCTGCTCTTGCTCTTGCTCTTGCTTGCGATGCTGCTCTGATTTAGCTATACTTCAGTCGACTGAATCGACTTTTGGGTCAGTCGATTTTCAGGGGGTGGGGGGGCTCGCCGGGGTGAAGGAAGAACCAGCCGCAGTGGGGAGGGGGGCTCGCCGAAGAGGTACCCCACTATCTATCCTAGGGTTCAGGATGGGGGCGGTGGTCGCCGGCGGTGGCGGGGCGGTGGCATGGGGATCGTCGGAGAAAAAGCTCGGCACGGGGGAGGGGGGCTAGAGGGATGGCCGGGGCGGCGACGGACCGGCGGTGGGGAGTGTTTTCGGGGCGGGCGGGGCGGCGCACCACCTGCCGCGGGCGGCGGGGGGCTGCTGTTTGGCCGGTGGTGGCTGGCGGCTCAGGGGGGTGGAGGTTGAAGATGAACCGCAGGCCCTTGATTTCGTATCCAACGGCTGCAAAATTGACTAACCAGAGATGAAAAAGTCAGTCAACTGACATGTAGCCTCACCTTGCTAGTGTTCAGTTTCGACAGCAAAATTCAGTTCTGACAGCAAAATTCAGTTTCGACAGTTAAGTTCAGTTTTGACAGTTAAGTTCAGTTTCGACAGTTAAGTTCAGTTTTGACAGTTAAGTTCAGAATGAGCGGCTGATGTATTTTACATCAAGCACTTTGTGGTTATGTATTTTACGTCGTGTATTGGAGATGCTATTAGAATTCCACTCAGGTTAATGTTGTTCGTTGTCTCTCTTGTCCTGCTACAGCCTCGGCGTCGTACAACTCACCGGAGCTGCTCCAACGAAGAAACCCTCCATCACAGTGGAGCAGTACCTCGGGCTCCATCTCCAGATGCCTAAGATCTTCTTCCCCTCCCCCGACAGCCAAGTCAGCCGGAGCATCCTCACCCGCCAACCCAATCACGCTAAGATCGACATGGCTTCGCCAAAGAGGTTGTACACTTGTTGCATCTCTTTTTTACTCTACATGTTATATATATTATCCACTGAGCACTCATAGTAACGGGAAATACGATTATTTTATCCTACTATATGACAAGCAGTGAGGTACCAAGCAACTTAGCTATCCGTGATGGACTCTCTTGAACACCATCATTATTTATTTCTGCGCGTTTGAGCTGTGCATTTGTCGATGGGCCTGGGAATTGAGCTAGTATGGCAGTGGCCTGGGTCCAAAGTAATAGAAGTAGCACAAAAACATTTTTTTAGTGTAGGATTTTCCTTGCTCAAGCCTGCCTACTAGAATCGCCAGTGCTTGAAAGGAAAAGTGAATGAAAAACATAGGAATTGGAAAGTTTCCTATGGTACTAGTTTTCATGAATTTGGTGCAAAGGAATGGAGCAAAGGAAAATTGTAGGATTTGTTCCTTTAGTGTCTCCTTGAAAGAAAAACCGTAGGAATTCTAATTTCCACTTTTCCTCCTTTTCATATTTCTATTCATCAAGCACAAGACTAAGAGATAGTAGCATAATAGCATTATAACCGTACATTTTCTTGTGATTTGACTTAATCTCACCATGCTTTTTTGCATCCTGTGATCTTCCAATTGTTGTGAATCAAGCACCTAGTTTGGCAGAAATCCTGTGTTTTTAAATTCTCTGTTTTGCACGTGCATTCCTATCCTATTCCTGTCTATTTCATATCCCTGCATTGTTAGAATCCTCAAATTCAAACAAGCCCTTACTCAATTACTTCTGTTACAGATATGTGTCAAAGAAAACCTTGTGTGGTTTGTCCTGCTCCTGCGGCGCTGTGTTCCACCCCAGCTCAGCTGCTCCAACGACGGAAGGGTTCACCACAGCAGGGATCCGCTCTCCAGACTGTCTTTCGCCACCTCAGATCTTCTTCCCCGCTTCCGGCAGCCACGACAACTGCATTATCATCATCAACTGAGCAGATGACCTTGAGGACTACACGAGTCCGCAAGAGAGGTCGCACTCTTCCATGTCTGCTTACGTTATGCGTCGCTTAATATGATGACATGCTACATTATCGTCGTGTTCACCTATTAGACTTCGAGTCAGGTCCAAACTAATGCTGAAACTTGAGTTTTTAAATGGTTGTGGGGTACATGTTGGGGCAGCAATCAGTACTATCTATCTACTATCTAGTTAATCTCCGGTGTCTACTATGAGTTTCATGTTGGGTGCAAACAAACATTAAAGGAGCAATTATCTGTATTTTTTTAACTAAAGCTATTATCTGCCTGCTATCATTGGTTTTGGGTCTATCCACAGTTTGCTACCATCACTCTGGATTTGTGCATGCACTCCTTACATAATCTCACTATGTTTTATTCCTATGCATGCTAGTTATTGTACACAATGGAACTGATCATGTAGAGAAAAAGAGACGAGCCTTGCGTGGCAATAAAATTTGATGCAGACGTCGTTCCATGGTGGGCGCAAAGGCACCCCTTCCACCCATTTCGGATCGTAATCAAGAGGAAGATAACTGTTCTGAGGGGGATTCAGAAGGAGAAGACCACTCCTATTTACCCCATGAGGTCTTCGCTCTAACTTGGCATGTTGATGTTGGTAATATCATGCATATAGTGCCTTGCATTGCTTACTGTATACATTAAAGATGTCATCTGCTTAGTTTAGACATGCTTTGTGTCAATGCCATCTGTTTAGTTTCTTTATCGTATATGTGAATCATGCAATGCCATCTTGTCTAGCCAGGCATCATATATGTGAATTTTGCAATGCCACCCTGGTTAGCCAGTCATCTTATATGTGAACTATATCATGCCATCATTTTTTATTACGTGTTAAATCTGTCAACAATTTTAGTACATTCAATTAATCTTCCTGTGCATCAGCCATTCGGCACGGTCATGGAAAAAATCTGGAGTGGAAACAAGGTCTTCAGAGCAGACAATGATATCTGATGAAGCGCATGTCTTGCTGGTTACCGATAGCTCCTCGGAGGAGGATTCAGAGACAGATGACCAGTCATATTTCCCCCCCAAGGTGCATGCCCTAACTTGGCAGGGTTATGTTGCTCATATAGTGTATATGGTATCTTGTGTTGCTATGTCATTTGCTTAGTTTAGACATGCTTTGTGTGAGTGCCACCTGTTTAGTGTCTAATTACCATATATGTGAATTATGCAATGCCATCTTGTTGCAAGACATTATATATGTGAATTATGCAATGTTATCTTGTTGCAAGGCATTATGTATGTGAATTATGCAATGCCATGCTGTTTAGGCAAGCGTCATATATGTGAATTATATCATGCCGTCCTTTTTGTATTTCTCATTGCTTTTGTCGACAATGTTTGTATATTCAACTGCTCTTCCTGTGCATCAGCCATTTGAATTGGTGATGGAGAAATCTGGAGTGAAAACAAGGTCTTCAGAGCAGACAATGCTACCTGCTGAAGCAGATATTTTGCTGGTTACAGATAGCTCTTCATAGGAGGATTCAAAGGCAGATGACCAGTCCTATTATCCCCCTGACGTGTATGCTCAAACTTGGCAGGGTTATATTACTCATATAATGCATATGTTGTATTGCAATGCTTAGTTTTTACATCATATACACAATATTGAATGCCATCTCCTTAGTTGACACATCATATATGCGATTGCCCTCTGCTCACTTCCTTAGTATATAAATCATATATTTGAATTATGTCATGCCATGATGTTTACATAGACAGCATGTATCTGAATTATGCCATGCCAACTCATTTTCTAAAGACATAATATAGTTATATCATCTCATCCTGTTTACATAGCCATCATATTTTAAATTATGTCATTCTATCCGTGAATTATATCATGCCATCATGTTTCCATCGATGGCATGTTTGTGATTTATGGCATGCCAACCACTTTAATAGACACATCGTATAGTTATATCATGTCATCCTGTTTACATAGTCATCATATTTTGAAGTATGTCATTCTATCCTGTTTAGTTAGCCATCATACATGTGAAATTGTGTCATGCTATCCTATTTAATTAGCCATCATATATGTGAAATTATGTCATGCTATTCTCTTTGCTTAGGCAACATAAATGTGAATTATTTCATGCCCTGTTTTCTTCCCGACTATCCATTACACCTGTCTATCTTACAATGTCTGTACATTCAATTACTTTTCTTGTTTATCATCCATTTCAATTGGAGGGAGTGATCGCAGTATCTGTGGGAGTAAAAACACGGTCTTCAAAAAAGATCGTGCTACCTGTCAATGCAGATAGAACCACGGTTGTACTTGCCCAAGAACCAACCCCACCACACATAACCCACACTCATGCAGATTGTACCCCTACCCAGTTGGACAGAGAACCAGCTACACCCCTTCTAACCCCAACCCCAGCAGATAGACACCCAGTTCCCGTTGACACAGCACTGTCTCCACCACAGAGCACCCAAACATGAGCATTTAGTAAGGCAACTGCAGTGCCCAAATCACGAGGACCACCACTCCGAACCCGAAGTCAACACTTAAAGCAGAAGAAGAATTGTTCTCAGGTCAGGTTCTGTAGCTATGGTTCATACTACTTTGCTCTTGCATCACTGTATTTACAGATACCAACCAATTTCAAATTTGAAGGATGCAATTAAAACTCCAATGGCGCAACAGGTATGTTTTAAACCTATTTCTTCAACGTGTTTGGTTGTTTGCTGTTGTAACTTGCTCTATGTTGATTTCAATTTCAATTGAATAAACAGTTATGTTCTCATGCCATGCACATTACAAGTGTTGTTATTGCTGTGTAGTTTCCCGCACTTATATTCTGTCTATGCTGCTTTGTCTTAAATAGATATGATTCGAACTGTATCTATCTTGATTTGGCAACATAAACTAGAATGATATAAGACCATACAATGACCATACTACATAGATATATGTTTGTTTCATGCTGTTATCCTGTCCACCTTACTACTAAACTGGTTTACCAAAATGAGTTTCATATACTACATTGTAAACCTGAGATATGTTTGTTTGTTTCTCTTTTAGAACGCGGATAAAATATTGGAGAAGAGTACCCTGTTATGCAATGGTAAAGGAAGTAATGCAGATAAGGTTCAAGATAGTGAGATGTCCCTGTTGGTCTCCAAGAAAGCTGACAAAAACTATATTGAAGACACTGAGACAACCCCAAAGTCCTGTCTTGATGTAGTGTCCGAGTTATTGGCTACCACTGCTGGCACCAGCTCTTCGAACTCGTTGCCTGAATCAGTTCGGCTTCTTCAGTCTCAACTTCAAGTTGAAAGACATCGATCAGATGTTATGCGACAGGAAGCCGAAGGACTGAGGAAGTCCCTGCAGAATTCAGATGCATACTTTCTGGTGCAACAGCAAGCGCTGGAGGACTTAAGCGCCAAACAAGAGAAAGTTAATAAGCTTGCTAAGCATCTTGCCAGCATTATGGGTACCCAGGATATTGTTTCTTGAGCTCTTCTGAAGTGGTTTCAGTTCTGGACTTGTTTTGTTGCGGCGTTTATATGCTGATGTGTTCCCTATATTTGCACTGGTGGCGAACTTTGATGCCCAATGGATGTAATATGTGTAATAGCCGTGATAGCCTAGCATAAGTTGCTTGCTTATTTATTTCCTTGTTGTCTTCTTTATTTGTTTGCTTGTAGTTAGTGCAGTTCTTTTTCTGCGGTTTGCTAGTGGCTGCAATAACCTATTTTTTAAAACTAGGCCACAATAACCATGGGCTAATATTTACTGTAGTGACACTGGGCCTCCTACGGGCCATAGAAACAGTGGGCCTTCTATGGGCTGTATAAACTGTGGACCTTCTACGGGCCGTAGAAAAAGTGGGCCTTCTACGGGCTGTAGAAACAATGGGCCTTCTACGGGCCGTATCATCAATGGGCCTTGTATGGGCCATATGATCGATTGGCCAAACATGGGCCAAACAGACCGCATTCTGGCCGTAAACGGGCTAGAGTTGGAATCGTCCGTTCATGGGCCGACCATAATAGGCCATCGTTAATAGGCCGTATTTGATGACGCTATGAAAATGGCCCAATGTATTAACGGACCACAAACGGGCTGACTGTAACCACGGGCTGAATTTGGCCCACAAGTAGAAAATGACAGTAACAGGCCATAAGTAAATGAATGCTGGAAATGAGCCCAAGAATAAATGGGCTCTGAGAAGGCCGAAAGATAACATGGGCTGGAAATGGCCCAACAGAATAACGGGACGTTAATGGGTATAAAGTGATACACTGTTCTTTACGGGCCAGTTTCACCACGGGCCGTTAATGGGTGTAAAGTGATACACTGTTCATTACGGGCCAGTTTCACCACGGGCCGTTAATAGGCCAAGAGTTACATAGGGCCTCATATGGGCCGAAAGACGTCATGGGCCATACATGGGCCAGAAGTGAAAACGGGCTGGAATCATATTGACGCTACTGGGCCTAATTCGAATAGGGCGTATCAGGCCTTGGGTTAGCAGGTTGTAAATGGGCTATATGCTAACATGCCGTTAACAGGCTTTCCATGGGCCGACCCGCCACCTTTTGACCAAGTCAAACGGGCCGGCCTTTTCACAGGAATGGGCCTCTGTTGGGACGTGCCACGTGTCGACGTATCATAGGCGCCTTCTGTCCAATGAGTGGATGACATCTGTCCCAACGATGAGCCGACACGTGTTTCCTCCAGCCAATGATGATTTTACACGTGGAAAATCCCCATTGGTCGGGGTTGTTAACGGGATATCGGATCCAAAACCCGACCCGATAGCTTAACGGTGTTCCGTTACGGTGGATGCCACGTGTCGATCACCCTTGACGAAAGCACTTCTGTGACGCCCGATTTATCGTCATGGAAGTGGACACTTCCGTGATGATAATTTTGGTCATGGAACACTTCTACGACAGCACAGGTATGACTATCTTGATTCTGTCATAAAATCGTCATGGATGTACATGCATGATAGAAAACGCGACCTACTGTGACAAACATGTATCATCACGAAAGTGTATTTTTTGTAGTGAGGGTGGGGGCGTGCCCACCCTCGTGGCCGCCTCGTTTGTTGGTTGACGTCCACTCCAAGTCTCCTGGTTGGCATTTGTTCCAAAAAGATCGCTCCCGAAGGTTTCATCCCATTTGGACTCCGTTTGATATTCCTTTTCTTCAAAACGCTGAAATAGGCAAAAAAAACAGCAATTCGGGTTGGGCCTCCGGTTAGTAGGTTAGTCCCGAAAATGATATAGAAGTGTAGAGTAAAGCCCATAAACATCCAAAACGGGTAATATAATAGCATGGAACAATCAAAAATTATAGATACGTTGGAGACGTATTAGAGAGCAGCAGCGAACCAAGATGCCTCGGACAGCCAGTCTCATGAAGGCTCTGACTTAATGCTCAACGATGTCACTATGGAAGAGCTTGACCGCAACAGAAAGAGAAGCGCTCTTGCTGAACAAAAAAACCACACATCTGCAACACCCTGTGCTGTCAAACAAAAACCTTCTCATGCTGCCACCGACAATCCCCCAAGCCCCACCTCGAAGCAGGAGACAAAGAGAAACAAGAGGAGTCCTTCAACTGCTGAGACAATCACAACAAAGAGTGCGACACCTAGCAAGACCCTTGATGCGTGTTTGGCGAGCTCCCAAGGAGGTTCGCCTAGTGCAATGAGTCTCCTATGCTGGAACTGCCGCAGAATTGGCAAAGCCGCGACAGTTTGGGAGCTTCGCGATCTTGTGAGGCAGTTTGCCCCCTCTATTCTTGCATTCTTGAAACACAAATAGAGGGTTCGAGGGTAGAGAAGTTGGCACATGGTTTAGGGTTCAATAAAAGTTATGCGGTGAGTAGTTCTGGACGGAGTGGTGGTCTTTGTATTTTTTGGAACGATGAAATAAAAGTGGAAGTTATCAGTTATTCGAGGTACCATATTGATGTTCTAGTAGATAATATGGTGGATATGCAGGTCAGAATCATGTTTGTCTAGGGAGAGGATCAAGTACCGGACAAGTAAAATACTTGGACTACTTTGAAGAATATAGCCGAGTCGCAGAACAGGCCATGGGCGGTCATCAACGATTTCAACTAGGTACTGAACCTTAGCGAACACGATGGTGTTGGAAGCCGGAGCCAAGCTCAGATTGATGGTTTTCGGGAGGCAGTTGATACTTGTGGATTGTCAGATATAGGGTATACAGGCACAAGCTGGACATTCAAAAAAGGGTGGCTAGAGGCACCTTCACCCGAGTACGGCTGGACTAATGCTTGGCAAACCCAGAGTGGGTGGTAGCGATGTCAGCGTCCACTCTGCATCACAAGATGGCAGCGAGCTCCGATCACATCCCGATCCTCCTCACACTATGTGATCAGCATGCATGCAAGGCGGGCCCCAAGGCCTTTAAATATGAGACCATGTGGGAGAGAGACAAATCTCTCTTCACAACAGTGGCGGGTCAGTGGAGCATGCAAGAAGGGGGGACTGTGCAATCATTGCACGCAAAGCTAGGGGATTTAGGTGGAGATTTGTTGGCTTGGGATCGGAATAGCTTTGGCTCATTGTGGAAAGAGATAGCTCAACTAAAAGGTTAGCTACAGGACCTGCGTGCCACCTCAGGAAGATCCGGCCCCACTCGGGAAGAGACAAAAGTCACAGATCGGTTGGTTGAGATGTTTCATGGTGGGTGGAGTGGTTAGCTCATGGTGACAAAAACACTTATTTTTTCCATCTAAGGGCGAGTAGAAGGCGCCGCAAAAATCAAATCAAATCGCTACACGATGAGTAGGGGCAGGTCATCGAGGATCTAGCTGGAATGGAAGAGATGACAACGGCGTACTACAAAAACTTATACACGTCCGAAGGGGTGCATAACATGGGGGAAGTGCTGAGACACGTGCCAACCAAGGTAACATATGAGATGAATGACCTTTTGAGTGCTCCATATACCCAGGAGGAGGTAAAGTGCGCCTTGTTTCAAATGTTTCCAATCAAAGCACCTGGCCCGGATGGATATCTAGCTCATATTTCCAGCGTCATTGGGAGTTGTGTGGAGAAGAGGTCACAAGTGTGGTCCTCAAAATCGTTGAGGGTACTGAGTCAGCAGCTTGCATCAACAACACGATACTGGTTCTCATTCCCAAGGTAAAAACCCCCACACTTCTCAAGAAGTTCAGGCCGATCAGTTTGTTCAAGTGCTCTACAAAATTGCGTCTAAGGTAATATCCAACAGACTCAAGCAAATACTCCCAAATATTATCTCACCAGAGGAGTCAGCTCTTGTTCCCGGCAGATTAATTACAGATAACATCATAACAGCGTATGAGTGCTTGCATTTCATGAAGAGGAACAAGGCCAAAAAACATCAGTCATGTGCCCTCAAGTTAGATATGATGAAGGCCTATGACAGAGTTGAATGGGCCTACCTTTGAGCGATAATGCTTAAGCTGGGTTTCACCACTAGGTGGGTTGATATTGTTATAGCATGGTATCCACAGTAAAATTTCCAGTTCTGTTCAATGGGAAAAAACTTGAGGAGTTCTGTCCTTCATGTGGTATCCGACAAGGGGACCCGATATCTCCATACTTGTTCTTGTTAGCAGCAGAGGGCCTATCGTGCCTGTTAAAATCACAAAGAGAATCATCCAACCTAGGTGGGATTCAACTGGCACCCTCGGCGCCACTGGTTAACCATCTCCTATTCACTGATGACAGCCTGCTGTTCTTCAAGGAAAACCGTGTGGGTGCTACCGAGGTGAACCAAGTGTTGGATATATATTACAATGCAACAGGTCAGCGTATAAACTTTGACAAATCATCTATATTTTTCAGCAAAGGTGTCCCTGAGTCGGTTCGCAATGACATAAAAAATATTTTGAACGTCCGTAATGAAATCCTGAATGAGAAATATCTAGGTATGCCCAAAGATGTGGGGGGCTCGAAAAATGGTTCGTTCAAATATTTGAAGGACAGATTGTGGAATAAGATCCAAGGATGGGTTGAGAGGACGATGTCCTCTGTGGGCAAGGAGGTGTTGGTCAAAGTCGTGGCACAAGCAATTCCAGTCTATTCCATTTCTTGTTTCAAACTGCCGAGGGGGCTATGTGAGCATCTGAACATGTTGATTAGAAAGTTTTGGTGGGGGAGTCAGAATGGTCAACGCAAACCACATTGGGTTTCATGGAAGGCGATTGCTCAACCTAAGAGCATGGGAGGCTTGGGGTTCAAAGACTTCGAGCTTTTCAATCTAGCTATGCTAGCTAGACAGGTATGGCGCATGTTGCAGGACCCTACCTCTCTAAGTGCGCGCATGTGAAGAGCATCTACTTCCCGAATACCACCATATTGGATGCTTCACTTGGGAGTCACCCAAGTCATATATGGAGAGCCCTAGTGGAGGGACGTGACACTTTGAAGCTGGGCCTAATCAGACGCTTTGGAAACAGAGAGAGCACTGACATTTGGATAGACAATTGGCTACCCCGTCCGGAAATGATGAGACCATATGTTTGTATTGCCAATATACCTCCGGTCACAGTAGCGGAATTGATAGATCATACAAGTGCAACTTGGAACACACCAAAGATTGATGCTACGTTCCTTGCATTTGACGCCAAGGTGATTCTCAACATACCGCTGTCCACGACACCCATGGAGGACTTCTGGAGTTGGGCACATGAACGAACTGGCCAATTCACGGTTCGATCGGCCTACAACATGCTTGTGGCGGCGAGGCAAAGGAGAGAAGCCTGGCTGGATGGTGCTTCAGAATCCTCAACAGCACAAGCACATTCCAACTCGTGGAAGACCCTTTGGAAGACAGAGGTACCATCGAAAGTGTGTATGTTCTTGTGGAGGCTATCGAAGCAGTCACTGCCAACTGAAGATGTGAGGGCGCACCCAAAAATGTCGACGACGAGCACCTGTGGCTTTTGCGGCGCTTCGGATTCATGGCGCCACTCCCTTCTTGAATGTACCGCCTCAAGATGCACCTGGGCGCTTGTTGACGAAGAGTTGGGTAGCGCCTTGGTGGCCACGAGTGAGAACCAAGCCAAGAGCTGGCTCTTCAACTTAATGGGATCTCTCTCGCATGAACAGTTTACTCTCATGGCAGTGACATTGTGGGCTGTGTGGACATCTCGAAGAAAAGCCATACATGAAGGAATATTTCAGACTCCACATGCGATAATGGCCTTTGTAACATGGTACATACAAGATCTCGATGTACTCCGAAAGCCGAGGAAACAACGCCGTGTGGTGACGACCGGGACATCATTGATTCGGCGACCAAGGGCACCTCCGGCAAATTTTTCAAAAATACATGTAGATGCAGGAGTTCGGCCACAGAGAGGAGGTTCAGCCGTAGCGATCTGCAGAGACAGCCAAGGTGCTTTTCTGGGCAGCTCAGCTTTCGTGATTGCCGGAGTCTGGGATGGACCGACGCTGGAAGCAATTGCGTGTCGCGAGGCTATTGCACTGGCAGAAGATCTCAACCAACATCACTACATTGTGGCATCCGATTGCAAGCAGGTGGTCGAAGACATAGCTAAAGGAGGCCAGGGAGAATATGGAGTCATAATCACGGAGATTAGACTTAGATCACCACCGACTAGCAAATTTACTTTTGAAAGGCGTGAGGCTAATTTCGAAGCCCACAAGTTAGCTAAATATGCTTTGTCTTTACTTCCAGGGCGTCATGTGTGGCTTGGCCAGCCACATGACCAGATTTGTATCCCACGCATTATGGACTTTGAGTAATAAAAGGCTTTTACCCTAAAAAACTCGTCGCAAAGATCACTCCAACCTTTCTAGGTTACGACAAGTGGCATGCTGCATGTGCGCCACTTGTCGCAACCCGGGAGTTTTCCCTTTTTTTCATAGATCCGTTTATTCAAAACGTTTTATCTCTTAAACCGTGCGTCAAATCTTGAACCGCTTCCACCGTTGGATTCCTCGCGCCGAGATCTTGAAAACTAGATCCCATGTTGATAGGTTTTGACAAGCTTTGTTTTTCACGAAAAAACGGACGAAAAACCGAAACAGGAGCACGGGTTTTTTCCCTTTCTGAAAGAGGCACGTCCGTGCCTCTCACGAAATCAAAACCGTGCCTCTCACGGAAGAAAACCGTGACTCTTGCGGAAGGAAAAAAAGAAGAGGCATGGCTGTGACTCTCGCGAAAGCACAACCGTGCCTCTCGTGGAAGCAAAACCGTGACTCTCGCGAAAGAAAAAAAACGCGTTTTTTCCGTTTTCGAGAGGCACGGCCGTCTCGTGAAAGTACAACCATGCCTCTTGCGGAAGCAAAACCGCGACTCTTGCGGAAGGAAAAAAAATATAAAAATTGTGTTTTTTCCGTTTTCGAGAGGCACGGCCGTGACTCTCGCTAAAGCACAAATGTGCCTCTCGCGGAAGCAAAACCGTGACTCTTGCGAAGGAAAAAAAATAGAAAACATGTTCTTTTTTTCTATTTCTGAGAGGCACCGTCGTGACTCTCGCGAAAGGAAAACCGTGCCTCTCGCGGAAGCAAAACCGTGACTCTCGCGAAAGGGAAAAAACACGTTTTCCAGCACAAATTTTTTTTCGATTTTTTTATTGAAAAGCTTAGGAAGACCGTGGAAAATCAAAACGTCGAAAATACCCAGAAAAAACCGTTTAAAAAGCCGAAAACGCTTGCGGAAAAATTAAAAAAAAATTGAAGCCCAGAGCGCGACATGTGGCGAATGGCTGAGAGTGCGCCAAGTGGCGCTGATCGTTGCGAGGCTCCCGAAGGAGTGCTCGTTAACTAGTTGCTCTCGGATTTGACATTGCCAGAGCACATTGAAAAACTACATACACACGTTTCCTATAAAAAACCTTATCTCATAGTATAAGCTGTTCTTGCAAGGTAAAATAGTTTGCAAAAATAATACTTCATCCGTTTCATAACATAAGATATTTTTGCAAATTATGTTAGACGGAGAGAGTACGTACACTCGTCGCTTTCTTGCAAAAGATTTGTAAGGCGAATAAACCGTCAATTCCTACCTTGAGATCGCTCCTGAGAACAAAATTTCTCAGTGATGACGGTAGGGCCGTGAGTCCATGCTCCAGGAAGTTCAGCTCCGAAACTACTTGGAATTTTCGGCACGCACGCACGAGTGAGAGCCCGCCTTGTTAATAGAAGCAACACATTGAGTGAAGTAACATGTTGAAAAGATGCAAGGGCAAAGATGGTAGAATGAAAGAGACTAACGAAGGTCATAGACGAACTGAAGAAGGGAATGATAGAATGAAAGATAAACTCAAACACTATGCGCGAGGCTGGTAAAATGCTCGAGAAGATACATACTGAAAGCATAAGGAGGACAGTACTATTACCCGTGTTAACATCGGCAACGGCGTCGCTACTGCCTTCTGGCTTAACCTTTTGGCTCGACGACAGTACTCTTGACGCTCGCTTCCCGAGCCTGTTCTCTCACGTCACCAAAACTCATGTCTCTGTTGCGTTAGTGCTCTCGGACCCGGACCTCTGTTTAATGTTACAGCCGCGCCTCTCCAACGCTGCTACCGTCGAACTGGCATGCTTACGTGCCCTATTAGCCACTGTTACACTAATGTCGCAGGTTCCGGATACCCGTTTATGTAGGATCAATGACCGGCCCCTCTCCTCTGCTTCTGCATATATATTTTTTTCGAAAAAGGGACTCCTCGGCCTCTGCATCAGATCGATGCATACGGCCACTTTTATTAAAAAGTGAATAGGTCTCAACAAGGTCTTAACGTCTGCAAACATAAGCAACAGCGAGCTCACATAGAGCGTCAGCTGCAAAACAAAAATCCCAAAAGCCACAACCGGCTGGCACAATAAAAGATAGGTAAATTAATTGCCTATCCTATTACATGATCGTCATCCAAACCGGTTGAAGATATCCCGCGCTACCGTCTCCCACCGGACAGATCCAGTAACCAAACGCTCCCTGGCCTCCGTTGGAGTGAGTAAAGACCGCATACGGATCAGTGATGTAGCCCGGAATAACACCTGCAAAAAATGAATATTTGTTGTTCTGTTAAAAGCCAAATCATTTCTGCAATTCCAAATTGCCCATAACAACGCGCATACTCCTACACAAATGTGTCTGGCTGTTTCGGACTCTATCCCAACAAGCCACGCCCCAAATAACGTGTTGACCGAAGTCGGAGGAGTAATGTTAAAGGCAATTTGCACGGAGCGCCACAACCCTCGTGCCAACGGACAGTCAAAAAATAAATGCTTGATAGTCTCGTCCCGATCACAGAAACTACACCTAGTAGAACCTGTCCAATTGCGCTTAACTAGATTGTCCTTTGTTAAAATTACTTGTTTATGCACAAACCACATAAACACTTTAATCTTCAAAGGAACCTTAACTTTCCAAACCTCTTTGGAACTAGGGATCACAGTAGAGTTAATGATATCGATATACATCGATTTAACTGTGAACACCCCAGATCTAGTCAGCTTCCAATATAACTGATCGGGCTGAGGAGTTAGCTGAACCTCCATCAGTCTGCGGACCAAGTGAAGCCATGCTTCCCATCGATCCCCCACAAGCACCCTCCTGAACTGAATGTTGAGAGGAATAGACTGCATAACCGTGGCAACAAGAGCCACACGACGCTGAACAATACGATATAGGGACGGATATTGGGTCGCCAACGGCGCGTCACCAAGCCACGTATCCTCCCAGAATCGCGTATTAGCACCATTACCGACAATACACCTCGTTCTGTTAAAGAAAGCAGCTTTGATCCTCATGAGCCCTTTCCAGAACGGCGAATCCGTAGGTCTCAGAGTAACCTGGGATAGGGTCTTTGACTGTAGATATTTACTACGTAAAATCTGCGCCCACGTTGCCTCTGTCTCAGAAGACAACTTAAACAGCCACTTACTGAGAAGGCATCTATTCTTGACTTCAAGATTTTCAATACCAAGACCCCCTTGGTCCTTTGGTCGACAAATAATATCCCATTTGGCCAGTCTGTACTTCCTCTTAAGCTCATCACTCTGCCAAAAGAATCGAGATCGATACAAGTCCAGCCTTTTCCTAACCTCGACTGGGACCTCAAAGAAAGATAAGAGAAACATAGGTAAACTCGTGAGCACCGAGTTGATAAGAATCAACCGGCCTCCATAAGACATGAGTTTTCCTTTCCAGCAACTCAGTTTCTTCTCAAACCGATCCTCGATGCACTTCCACTCACCATTTGTTAGCTTACGATGGTGAATGGGAATACCAAGATACGTGAAAGGTAAAGCCCCAACTTCACAACCAAACAATTGTGTATAAGCCTCTTGTTCGTCTTTGGCTCTACCAAAGCAGAACAACTCGCTTTTATGGAAATTAATCTTCAGCCCCGACAACTGTTCAAAAAGGTATAACACTAACTTCATGTTCCTCGCTTTTGCCAAATCGTGTTCCATGAAAATGATTGTATCATCAGCGTATTGCAGGATGTACAAACCACCATCAACTAGATGAGGCACCAATCCCTCCACCTGACCGGCCTCCTTGGCCCTCCCAATCAGGATCGCTAACATATCAACCACAATATTGAACAAAATAGGCGACATAGGGTCGCCCTGTCTCAAGCCCTTGTGAGTTTGGAAGTAATGACCTATGTCGTCATTTACTTTAATTCCAACACTCCCTTTTTGCGTGAATGCTTCCACCTGGCGTCGCCAAGTTTCATCGAAGCCCTTCATTCGTAAAACCTATTGAAGAAACAGCCATTTGACTTTATCATAAGCCTTCTCGAAATCCACTTTGAAAATAACACCATCAAGTTTTTTCGTATGAATTTCATGTAGCGTTTCATGAAGGACCACAACCCCTTCCAGGATGTTCCTGTCCGGCATGAAAGCCGTTTGAGAAGGCTGCACCACGGCGTGCGCAATCTGTGTGAGCCTGATCGTCCCAACCTTGGTAAAAATTTTGAAACTGACATTCAGAAGATAGATAGGCCGAAATTGCTCAATTCTCACGGCCTCTGTTTTCTTAGGCAACAGGGTTATTGTTCCAAAATTAAGTTGGAAAAGCTGCAAATGTCCCGAGAACAAATCATGGAACATCGGCATCAGGTCCCCTTTAATAATATTCCAGCACTTCTTATAAAACTCAGCCGGGAAACCATCCGGCCCCGGTGCCTTGTTACATTTCATCTTGGAAATGGCCTCGAAAACCTCCTTTTCCGAGAAAGGGGCAGTTAAGATATCGTTCTCCACAGCAGTAAGTTGAGGTACATCTTGAACCCTAGACTCATCCAGGGACACATAGTTCTCCTCTGGCGGTCCAAACAAACGTTTGTAGTACTCAGTAATATAGAGCTTCAGGTTATCCTGACCGATAATTGTACCCTCATCTTGTTCTAGCTGGAAGATTCTCTTCTTCCGATGTTTGCCATTGGCTATCATGTGGAAGAATTGAGTGTTCGCGTCCCCCTGGACCACTTTCCGCACCTTGGCACACAGTGCCCACTTTAATTCTTCTTCACGAAGTAACTCTTTCAACCTCATCTCAGCCTCATGCTTGATATGAAGCTCGGTGGCTAACAAAACCGTAGTTTCTGCTTTTATATCTAAGGTCTAAATAAGGGTAAGGAGTCGTTCCTTCTCCACCTTATACACTCCACTTAGATGTTTAGCCCACCCATGTAGGAAACTTCTCAGATGCCTAATCTTATTCTGCCAGCGCTCAAGCGCATTCCTACCGCCTGCATCCTTAGCCCATTCTCTGGCTACAAGATCTAGGAAGCCTTCTCTTTCGAACCACGCAAGCTCAAAAGAGAACAAATTCTTGTTGCCTGAGTAGGTAGCCCCACGAGAGTCAAGCAACAGAGGCATGTGATCAGAAATCCTGCGAGAGAGAGCCTGAACAGTCACAAAGGGAAACTTCTGTTCCCATTCGACACTAGCCAGAACCCGATCCAACTTCTCGAATGTTGGATTTGGCAACGCGTTAGCCCATGTGAACTTCCTACCTGAAAGCTCAATCTCTCTCAAATCCAAGCTTTCAATAATAGTGTTAAACATGAATGACCATCTCCCGTCGAAATTGTCATTATTCTTTTCATCCCGTCTTCTAATAATGTTAAAGTCTCCCCCAACCAGAATTGGAAGTTGCTCAGACCCGCAGACTCTAACGAGATCGGCCAAAAAATCCGGTTTGAATTCGGCCTGTGCGGCACCATACACCGCCACCAGAGCCCAGTCGAAACCATCAGCTTTGGACCGCACCCTGAACTTAACAGCAAAATCTCCCATGATAACACTTCGAACTTCGAGAGAGTCACATCTAACACCAAGTAAGATTCCGCCTGACCTTCCTCTCGGTGGAATACAATGCCAGTCAAACTCAATACCCCCCGAAAGAGTATTGAGAAATTGTGGTGAGAAATTTGCTCTGCCCGTTTCCGACAATGCAATAAAGTCCAATCTATGCTCGATGGACGCTTCTGCAAGGAACCTCCTTTTAGCCAAGTCCTTAAGACCTCTTCTATTCCAAAAGATTCCTCTCATAACTCATCATGGAATTTTTTGGCCGTGCGGATCCTAGCACTCCTACAGACCGCGGACATCGGATATATCTTGCGCTTCCACTTGCGCTTAGGGCTAGTCCTCGTGCCCAACCGGTCCACACTCCCCGTACCTGGGGGTCTAACTACCTCCATGTCGACATTCTCGTCCTCCTCCTCCGGCTCCTGGAGGGGCGGTGCGAGATCATCACAAAATTTATCAAGCATCCGAACTCCCAAAGCATCAATCTCAGAATCGTTCATGGGTTTGACAGCGGCTAAGTTACGAATCAATTCTAAAGCCCTCTCGGCTTCAAGATCAAGCAAATTATTTACGGAATTAGACACTTCACCCTCATTACTACCAAGTGAAATTCCTAATTGGTTTGCCTTATCAACAATCTCATCATTTGAAAAATGCAAGATAGTATTGGAAGTATTCACGGACATACCAGTAGTGACCTGAACGTCACGAAGCTTTGCCGCCCTCATGGCACAGCGCTGCTGCATGTCGTCCACCTCCGGACGGCCCTGAAGCCGACAACTCAGCCGTCGGCCCTCGGATGCCTGGTCCGGAATACCACCGAACTGAATAACCTCCTCCCGCGAGAATTTATCCAGGGAGCGACCGCCTGTCACTCCCCGAACATTCACCCGGTCCCCATGACCGGGTGAGGACGCCGAGTCAGCTGATGGGGAAGCAAGGGCCACCTGCCTCTGCCCCCATCCACTCCAGACCGCATGCCAGGAGTGCACATCGGTGGCGCGAGCGGGGTGATCCCCCTGGGCGCCGAAGGTGAAGAAGGCCTCGAGGCCACCTGCCCCAAGCCCTCTCCAGACACCTGTCCTGCCGCCTGCAGTGCCGTCCCAATGCAAGGCGAAGAGGGTGCCGAGGCCACCTGCCCCGGCCCCCCTTCCGAAGGCCCCTCCTCTCTCCCGGTAGCCCCAACCGGAACAAGAGGAGAAGGAGATGTCGAGGCCACCTGCCCCGAACCCCCAGACAAGATCGGAGCGCCCTCCTGTGGCTCAGCCACCTCACCACAATCCGAGGGAGGCGAGACCACGATCTCCAGCCTCCCTTCCACACCAGAACTCTCCACTCCCGGGTCCTCAAAGTCCAACGCAGGTAAAGAGTGCTCAAAAGCCTCAAGAGACTCCACCCGCTCGCTCCATAGTCTCGGAGGTGCAGTAGCGGGCTCAATGGAACCAAATCTCAAAGTGGTCGACGGCATAGAAGCATTAGGCGCCGTCCCTCCTCCTGTCGCCTGAGAAGTCGACCCGGTCCCTTGGCCATCTCGCGCCCAGGATCAGTGGCCGGAGTCTCCTTACCTGCCATACCATCATCACCCTCGCTCATATCATCACCAACGACAGCAGGTGCCTCAGCAAAGAGGTTGTCATCCTCAAACTCAATCTCAAGGCTGTAAATCTGACCTCGATAAGCCCACTTAACCACGTCCGGCACAAACTCAATGTCCAAAATACTGACCAATAAGCGAGCAACCCCATGAGCTCTAGTAAAGGCCATATCCACTCGCTCGGTCTTTCCCACCATGATACCCAGACTAGCAACGACCCTGGCATCCTGCAGGAGCGTGGAAGGAGCTCCCGAAAAGCGCAACCAGGCTTGGGTGAGAGGTTTACCCTCAGGCTCAATCAACTTCCACTCCTGGAACTCAAGGATGCCCTCCGTACCTGGTACCTTACACATCCCAAAGCTCAGCAACCTCTGTAAATCCTCCACAGTCGGGAACTGAACCCTGAATAAGTTGGCCTCCAGACTGACAAGCTCCCAGTGGAAGTCTCCTGGTGCCAGCTCCCGGAGCCGCTGAATAATCTGGGACTCAGACACTTGACCTTTAGTCACTTTAACCACCCCAGTTGTCATACTATGCACCTCATAAGGAACCTCCCTCTCAGTCGGCGACTCAAAAAACGTGAGCTCAGAACAGAATACTCCATACATCATAAGACTCGGTGTCTGCTCCCGCAAAAGTGGACAAGCCCCTGACTCATGGGCTGGCTTACCACAATTATCACATAAAACAGCCACACACTCAGCAATAAAATGGCCCTTATCACCACAACGGCAACATAGCATTCTTTCCTTCTTTCTTGCAAACTTTGCTGCCCTGTCCAGCTCAGTCCTGTCAGAAGCCTCCACCGACATAGGCTCGATCTCAGCATTATCAAGAATCACCACATCCGCCAGTGCCGTCACCACTTCCATAGCCTGGCAAGACAGCCCAGTCTCCTCAGTAACTCCGCCAACTGCCGCCTCATCAACGACAACACGATGCTGCCTTAGACGGTATCGTCCCCCTCGGCCACCTCGGCCACCACGATTACCACAGAAACCGCCTCGGTTGCGATTGGCCGGTCCAGATGCCGCTTTGACGAAACCACCCGTTGGCCCCAAAAAAGGTCTCTTGGTCGATCCATCGCTCTGCCAGGCATACCCCCGGCCACCACCTGTGGACGAGGATCCCGATGCTGCCCATCACCATATGCATTGATCCCATCGTCCCCCCACTGACCACGAGGCACTGATGAGTCATTCCCCCTAGTCGAGGCTTGCGGCAACTGCGCCTGCTTCAGCACCGGCGCCGTCGAGTTCTGCGCCTGCCGTGCCACAAAATGCGGTGGTCGAGCCCCGGTTTGCACCACCACCGGTCTGAGCTGGCCACCTGAGGCCGGAGACGGCGGCCTCAGAGTCGGGGTACCGCGATCCGCGATGGTCACATAAGTCGGCCCCGGTGGCCTGAGGCCACCCCGCCCCCAAGCCGGCGTCGGAGGCCTAGCGGCCGCAGGCGGCCCGCGGCCAGCCGCTCCAGACCCGAGCGCCCCACCAGCCAGTGGTGGCCTAGGGCCGCCGGCCTCTTGCACCGGCCGGCCGGACCCCGAAACCTGGACCGGGGCAGTGCCACCCCGTCCGGTCTCGAGCGGGACCCCAGCACCGGCGCGCCCCGTCCCCTGTGGCAGCACGTCTCCGCCGCGGCCACCAGCAGCTGGTTGCGCCTGCCCACCCCGGCCCGCACCGGCCGGAGCGGCAGACTTGGCAGGGGGCAACCCTCGACCTGCCATGTCGCGCAGAGGTGGTACGCGCCGAGCACGCCCCACGCCGCGCTCGAAGAAAGACGATCGGCCGACAGAACTACGAACCCTAGAGATAATCGATCGGGAAACCACAGAGAGGGCGTCGGACGTGCATGGGGGTGTAGCCAGATTGTACTGGGCCTCATACCCAGTTACAACCGGCCCAGACTCGATTGGGTCCGGCTCACACAAAGCAGGCCCACCCCCAGGCCCACCGATCCTGCGGCCCGGGAGAGCGTTCAAACGCCCCTGCCGCATCACGGAGATCTCGATCGGCCGCCCCGCCGGCAACGGCGCCCCGGCCGCCGCCGGCCGCCGGGACTCACCAACATTCCGGGAATGGGGTACTTTCTTCTTCCTCTGAACCTTAGTCCAGGAATCAGCCGGAATCAAATCGAAGAGGGTAAGGTTAGGAAGACTAACCTTCGGAAGCGGTCCCTTACATGGCTTGACCGCCGTCGCCGACGTTCTCCGATGCACGACGCGACGCACCATCTCCTTCCTCTCGCCCGCGTGAAGCCCAACTCTCACCGAATCATCTACCGGCAAAACCCTGTCCACCGTAGAGGCAACCTCATCCTCATCATAGCCCGAATGAAAAAACTCGCAGAACAGATCGGAGGGAGTCGGTGTTGGCGGAGAAGCCCCCAGATCATCGCCGTCTCCGTCCACCTCGTCCTCCTCGTCTCCGGCTAGCGCCCAAAACCGGCCACCAACCCTAGGACGATCCACCGGCCCCGGGATCACAGGCCCGGCGATCATCGGACAGCGCCCCGGGTCGCCCCCCCCCTTGTCGCCCTTCATCCGCTACCTGAGCCCCCTCCCCCCCCCCCCCCCCCCCCCCCCCTTAAAAATACATGGTGATTTTACTTTATTGCTTAACTCACGGTCCTGCTTCTGCATATGAGGCAGACTTTTTGTCTAGGCCGGACGATCTGTTCGCAGATTTCATGTGGAGGAAAAATTATGCGACTAACCGGTGCAGGTTGTTTCTCTGGTTGGCGCACCGTGGAAGATTGTTCACTAATGATCGCAGATTCCGTCGTGGCTTGACCGACTCGGCATCCTGTCTGTTCTGTTCAGACACATAAACCACTTCACACATGCTGCTTCACTGCGCCGTCGCTTCTGACACTTGGTTAACCGTGGACTCCCTCATCAACCCGGCCGAATGCTCAACCATCAACGACCTCCAGAACCTTCAGCATTCTTGCAAGGTCCGGAACACGGTTATTTTGGCTATTCTCTGGAACCTTTGGAAAAGAAGGAATGCAAAAGTTTTCAACCATGAAGTGCAATCCCTGGGATCCGTCCTCAAATGTGCGGCCGAAGACCTCTTCCTCTGGGCCAACCGCTGCCCCAACGAAGACCGCAAACAGACCTTAATTGATTGGGGAATAATGTTGTCCCGTCTCGATGTAACCTAGTGTTTCGTTATGTTTTCCTCTCCTCCGCCTCCCTGTATATATTCTCTGTTAAACTCCAAAATTAATAAATGAGTTCAGGCTGGCTTTGCCCGTCGTAGTACCCTAAAAAAAACGTAAGGAGGAGAGAAGCAATGCAAACGTGATTAGCACTACTCTAATTTTGAGTTATTTACAGGGAAAAATGCCCTTACATGCGAAAATACTAAAAATAAGAGGTTGTCGTCCTACCAAGCTCAAAACAAAAAAAAATGAATGATGGACTGAAGAAGAACATACATAATCAAATACTCCCTCTGTCTCAAAATAAGTGACGTGGTTTTAATTCAAATTTAAACTAAAACCAAAATAAGTGACGTGGTTTTAATTCAAATTTGAACTAAAAGCACGCCACTTATTTTAAGACAAAAGGAGTATAATAAGTCATATATATTTTGTAAATTTTAGTTATCATGCTTTCTACACAAATTTACACTAACCAATCCCCACAGCAACGCGCAGGTATCCGTTGCGCATGCACACAGCCCGGATTGACTCAGCTAGGTGATCTTTCGGTGTGTGAGGCCTATCTTTCTTGAGATTCCAAGCTCATGTGAGTGCTTTGACTTGAGGGCTGATGCTGGAGTATTGTCTTCCTCAGACAACCTGAGTTGGCTGCTGGTTTATGTGACTAATTATACTCGAGCTAGTTTGCCTCGTTTGACTAGATGCCGTTGACTATTTGCTCATTCACTTGTGTATTCTGTCCATAGTTTATACCCTTCTACTCTGCTTTCTGAAGTTAAATTAGTAGCCAGTGGTGTACAAACTTCTACCACAGGTTAAATTTGCAGATCAAACTGATTTCAGAGGAACTTGCATACGTCAGGGATGATTCAGAATATAAAGACGAACCTTCATGCAGGCATGATGGCTAATTAAGTTGATCAGACTGAACACTTGCCATCCACTACTAAACAATTCAGAGTCTCAGTACTTTTTTTTTTGAATGGTCACCGGGGGAGGGCAAAGCCCTCCACCTGAATATATTCAATCGAATTTGCCTAGAAGCCTCGCGGCTCCATACAAGATAGGTTCAAATGAACCAGAGTACACGGGGAAAACAAGAGAAGAGAAGCAACCGAAAACACACACACACACATCCAACAGAACCACCGGAAGACCCGCCGAGAAAAGGGCACACAGGGAGAAGAAGGCCTTCCGACAATCCGGAGCTGGACGCACCAACACCACCGACCGCCATCACAAATCTCATCAGCACAACCCGCCAGGAGGAGGACCTCAACTTACATCTTCATCTGACCAAGCAAGGAGAGCCTTGAACGTTGGCCGTCTGGTCGCCACCCAACAACACCCAGCAGAGGTAGAGGTGCCATATGGGAACGAGGTGATCCATTGAGTAGGATAACGACCCCGCTAACCCGGCTTCGGATGAAAATCAGAACCAATCCAGAGCAAGGCTGAGCCATGATCTCGCATACAAAGCACCACCTCCTCACCAACAAAGCACAAGCCACCAACAGCGCTAAGCCGGCCGCGCCACCACAACCGTCAAACCCGCAGCGAGCAGCCACCACAGAGACCAACCGAGCCTAACCCAGACGATGCCTTCAAGAAGGGATGCGACACAATGTGCGCCGCCATCGTCCATTCCAGATGGGCTTGGAACATGGGTTTCCCCTGGGATGTGAAGGGGCAGTCACCATGACAGCGCCGCCTCCAAGGAGGTTAGCCGCGCCCGCAGGCGTCGCCGGCGCCGGCTCTGGCAGGAGCAGGGGCTTTCGCCCAAATGAGCAGACCACCTCCAATAAGCATCGAATTGACCTCGTAGCACCGCTCCCTGCACCACCACAGAGAAGGGCCACTGCAGCCCCATCGCCACACATGACCAAATCCGGGTCGCCGCAGGCCAGATCCGGCAGGATCCAACCTGCCCCCCGCCGCTCCCCACCGGATCGGGCCAAGCCGAATCCGACAGGCGCGCCGCCCACGCCCGCACCGCCAGAAGGCAGACAAGCCAGAGCGGACGGCGGCGCCTCGGGCAAGGGCGAGCACCGCCACCCCGCGCCTCACAGCGACCTCCGCTGAACACAGCTGAGCCGAAACCAGCAGCCATCCCCGACGCCCACCGGTCGCCAGCAGTAGGGAGACGCTGCTTCGGGGAAGGCCAGCGGAAGGGAGCCGCGAACGCATCCGCCCCACTGTCTCCGACCACCACCAGCAGAAGCGACGCACGCCGGAGTCACGTCGCGCCGCCCGCCGCCCCACGGAGCTCCCCCGGCCCGCGAGCGGTCTGCACGAGGAACGACGGCCCGCCGCCGCCAGATCCGCGCGGGCTTCGCCCGGCAGAAGCTTTTGGCGGCGGCGGGAGGAAGGGGGGTGGAGGGGGGGTGGGTCGCCGCCCTGGGGAGGACGGCGCGGGGGGGGGGGGGGGGGTCTTTGGACCAATTTGGTGCACTCCGTCTCAGTACTTTAGGCCATCAGGTTTCATGTTCCCTGCAGCAAAGGACAGCCCACTAGCAGGAAAAATACAGAGCCTCCACATGCACAGACCACCAGCATCTAGCTAACATTTGACCCTGGAAGTTAACTAATCATCAATCAATCACACTGTCATTAGGCAGCAGACAAGAAGATATATAGTAGTAGAAACAGCCACAAGATTCTCTCTCTCTCTCTCTCTCTCTCTCCCCCTTGTTTCAAGCGGATCAAGATCCTCTGGTAAATCCCTAGAAGCCAGCGCTTTGCATTCGTGAAGCACTTGCCTTTGGACTCATCAATGCAAGCCACATAACGCCTTTACACATCAATAAATTAGTTAACAACGCTATAAACTAGATGGAGGTTGAGAGTTTAACTGAAGAAGATTTCACAGTTCAGAGATCTGTCCAGGCAGGAAGTATGCTGAAGCATCTAGCTCTCCCCCCCAAAGCATCAGAGTGATCTTGCCATGCGATGTGGGAACCGCATGTATTAGTTTATCCAGGGTGAGATTACAAGTTACATTTACCTTGGCATACACTTGTAGCCAAATCAGGCAGAAATTGTGCAGATCATGTGTCACTGGACAGAAGAATCAACTGGTGGAATCTTAGTTTAGTAGTAACTTGTCGATTTAACGGTTGAACTCTTCATACTCAAAGCCCTAGCCTTTACTTTGGATCTAAAACAGTAGTAAAAATAATATAAAAAATTAAAAAAATGGAACCAAGGATATCTTTATCTGTCCTTTGAATTCCTGTCTAGGGTCCTACTTAGTTCTCCCTATCCTTCTGCTTGGTCTCATGCATCTTCAGGTCTTCAGGACAGCCCACAAGCATGTTCAGTTGCCATTTTCTCTCTAGAATTCTACTTCTCCCTACCCGAAGATTTGCAGCCTTGGTTCTTCAAGATTATGAATCTATATCCCAAGGAGAACGTAGTAGAGTATCGTGATCGGGAGCGCCACGAGCATTCCAAAAATAACCCTGAAATTTCAGAATCATGCATGCAAAATTTAGTAAAAGAAAACAGGTTCAGTTTTACTCAGATATATATTAGCAAAAGATTGAGAATATAATGGCTAACTTACGCTGTGCTAAGTATTTGAGGATGGCAATTGTACTCCTTGGCGAACACAAATGGAACAATTCCTTGTGGAAGTGCTGCCTGTTGAACAATCACATATTCAAAATTAAGATCATCGTCTCAATAGATTCCACATTTATCAGACCCACTATTGTGTGCAAATTTAATTGGGTATGACTTTGGAGTTAAATTTAGATTTATGGTATAGTTTCTGTCCAAACCTGGACAATGGCAACATGTAGGAGCACTCCCCGGAGCCCGACGGCGATTGAGGTCGCGGCGATCACCGCCGGCCCAGTCAAGAACCTCACTGCCATTGCAAATGTGGCGACAGACTTCCCGCAAGAGATGATCTTTGGTTGCAGAGCCATGAAGAGACCTGGATCAATTGCATAGGTTACCGTTAGCATTTTTTGGAGCAAATGAGAAAGAGAAAGGCACATAATCTGTTATGAATAGACAACAAAATGTCAACGCTGTAGTACCTAAGCTGAACATAGCCATCCCTAGCCCTGCATCAGACAGGATGGATATGGACCCCTTGATTATTGTAGGCATCTGAATGTTCCACCTGAAATATTTTGAAGAGAAAGTTTGGATAATCAACATATATTACTAGCCAAGTAGCGTTTGCATTGAACCATCAACGTGATTAGAGACCCAAAGCTGTAGATGCATGTGCCCCTCTCTCCTAGAAATGCCCTCTGCTTCCTCTTAAGTTTCCTCCAGATGTGAAATAAATAGGGCAATGATATGGATGCTGCAGATATCGTCTGTACGTACAGTGTACACGCGATGTGTCGTGCACCAGCCGTAGATGAGAGTACATAGTTGCATTGTTAGTTTGTTACTGGTCATCATGTCATGTGTGCAACCGATCTGGAACTCTATGGATGCAGACAAGCACGGCATCCGCATGCAGCTGATTTTCTAGATTTGCTCTGCTGCTACAGGGCTCCAGGCCAGGTCTTGCATAAGACCTGCATCTGCAGCTGCACCATGCATGTGCCGGCCGGCGGACCAGATCCAAGACCGACGTGATTATCATGTGCTCTCACATGCATCCATGGGACAATAATAAGCAATCTATCATTAGTGTATAGTTAATGGAGACAGAGCAATGTCAATCTAGACTCGAATCCAGTTTAGCAAACTAACTAACTTGATTTTTGTACGCAAGCACTAATTCTGAGTTCTGATGCATGCATGCATGAGTTGACGAGTGAATTGATGGACGGATGCAGTTTGCCACAGAGTGATGGGATTGTGATTGTACCTGAAGGAGACGAGTGACCAGACGAGGCCGATGAGGCTGGAGTAGGTGTTGGGGTTGCGGATGAGCTTGCGCCACACCATGATGAGGATGAGCCGGGTCATCACGCTCGCCGGCGGCATCGGGTGCGCCGCCTCCTCCAGCCCGGGCACGTCGGCGCCCTTCTTCCGCGGGGCCACGTAGGGGGACCCCGACACCGGGAACTTGGCGCCCAGCCCCGTCGCCGGGCTCTTCATCATGCCGTCCTCGATCTCCACCTCCACCGCGCCGCTGCTGGCGTCCTTCTTCATCACCGGCGTCACGCTGCCGCTCACGCCTGAAGGCCGACGCGTACACAGAATAGTGCACAGTGTGTCATGGAGTGATGCATGGTGGCAACCTTGATCTGGACGGAGGAATCACGTGTTTGTAACGTACCTCTGGGTGTGGCGCCGTCTCGTGGCGTGGCTGCCGCCGGCGGTGCGGCGGCGAAGTCGGTGGACGCGGCGTGGTTGACGGCGTTGCGGAGGTTGGCCTCCGACACGGGCGACGCGCTGGAGCTCCACACGAACATGTGCAGCTCCTTGTTCGAGTTTGAGTTGGAACCCCCAAGCTCCTTCTTCCTGTTGCACATTATTATCCCAAGGAATCCACAAGTCAACTCCAGATTCATCCAACACAAGATCCAAACAAGAACTGAAGACAATTATTCATGTTCATATGGTTGCATTTGAGTGTTGTTGGTGACACGTACCGTGGCGCCGGCATCATCATCCCGGGGTTGGGCGCGGGGTAGGGCGCAGCCGCCTCGCCGCCCTTGAACTTGTTGGCCACCTGCTCGTCGAGCCCCTGCCCGCGCGCACCACCACCTCCGGCGACGGGGGGCTGGCCCTTGGGACTAGCCAGCTTGCTCCCGTTGAACATGGAGTAGAAGTCGGACTGGTTGAAGCTGGACTGCCTCGGCGTGGGCTCCCGCGACGTCTGCAGCGAGTAGATCTCCACGCCCGTGAGGTTGGACGCGCGCGGCGTCATGGCGTTGGACGCGCCACGGTAGATCCCGGAGCGCCCGGCGCCGTGGCCGCCCGTGGTGGACCCCGACGCGGACCGGCGGATGACGACGTGGACGCGGCCGTCGCGGCCGACCTCGGCGTCGGCGTGCAGCGCCTCGCGGCCGTTGAGCGAGACCACGTCGGAGTCGACGCGGAAGGAGGCGATGCTGGCGCCGACGTCGGGCGGGAACTGCTCGGAGATGAGCGCCTTGGCGCCGCGGTACTCGAAGAGGAAGAGCATGAGCGTGTACCAGATGACGCTCTGCAGCACCACGATCTGCACCATGAGCGACCCCGAGAAGTCGCCGTACATGGCGCGCAGCAGCGGGATGCCCATCACCAGCGTGTTGGGCAGCGTCGCCAGGGAGAAGAGCGTGATGGTCCAGTCCAGCGACGACGCCTCGCCGGCCTCCGTGCCGCCGCGGCACCGGTACCGGGACAGCACGTTGTGCCACACGGCGAGGGCGGCCAGGATGACGAGCTTCTGCAGCGAGTCGGCGGCCAGGAAGCGGTAGTCCATGGCGTAGGGGTCGTTGGTGGAGATGAAGTGGAAGGAGAGGAGCGGCACCGCGAAGACGGCGACGAAGCGGTTGATGCCCGAGCACTGGTCCGGCGTGAAGATGCCCCACCACCGCACCGACCCGTACGCCATGAACATGGCCACGTACAGCGGCACCACCGCCGCCAGCACGTCGTAGATGTCCTTCCCGGTGATCATCGCGACGAGCTAGCTAGCTAGATCCCAACGGTTCCTCGTGGGATCTCGTCTCTGCTGCTGGGGATCGATCCAGGTGACCTTAAGAGTGTGGGAAGAGAAGTAGAAGGGTGGCTATATAGGAGAAGATCGTTGAAATGGTTGTTAATTTAATTTAAGTAAGTGGTACGTACCCTACACTGGGCTTAGATTATGCTAAGCATGGTGCATGTGTGCGGGGAAAGATTCCAAGCTAGGGGACAAGGCACGTACACTTGCACGCATTCAATCAATTGGTTTTTGTTTAGCGAATTTCATTTTGTTCTGGCGGTGATCAAATGTATAAACACTTCTACTACTAGCTAGGTTGTGTAGGAGACATGAAGACTAGCTAGGCTTCCTGGCTGGTTGGAAGAACCAAGCTGGTTTTTCTCGAGGCTAGGGGCAAAACCCTAGCCGCCGCCCATCGTGTACCCCTCTCATCGCCGCCAGGGTGCGGCAGCGGGGAGGTCATGAACTCTTGACCAGAGCGCCTACTACGGAGGCGCTAGGGGGTAGTTGTGCGACGACGAAGATGGTCGCTCGAGCGGCGGTCTACGTCAAGCAGTGTGCGACGGTGGTGTTGTTGAATCCAGTGGCACTCTTCATCGGTGGCCCGACATGACTAGACCACCAGAGAAGAGCGCGCCAATTCATGGCTCTGGACGGCAGTGAGCTCGACATCAGACCCAAAATTGTAGTACATCAGCAAGGGTGTTATTTTTCAGGATTTCTTTAGGGTCTTGGTGTTTGGTTTGAGGTGGCGAGATGAAGGTGTTGCCCCAAGGTAGGAATAATGTTCTTCCCGCCCTATTCCTGTTTTGTTGGTGTGCTTTGCGCCAGCAGAGGGCATGTGGAGCCGTGTCTCCGGCGGGTCTTCCAGTATCGGGTTAGTTTAGGTTTCTAGTGGATCCACCTAGATTTGGCCGGTTTTCGTGGCCTTTAGACTTACTACAGACCCTTATCAGTGTTTTGTTTTCTCAGGGGCGACAATTTGTTTGCAGATCATGGCCGCTGACAACTCTGGGTCAGCATTGATGACTACCAGGTCACTACTTCTATAAGCTCTTGAGTTTTAAAAAGTTTTCTCTACCAAGGGGCAGGCCCAGAGGCGGCCTCGAGCTATGCTCACGGCGCGCCACCGGTGGATACGCGAGGAAAAAGACTTCGGCATCCGCAAGATTTTGGACGTAATCTTTTTTCTGTAAGGCTGTGTTTGTAAGGACATGTGATATTCTCGTCATGGATCTACCGTCCACCGCTACTTTGAGATTCATGTTTTTTTCTTGCCAACATTTGTCTTGTTTCAGAGAGTTACCTAACGTTTCACTGTGGTCATCCTCTTGTTTGAAAGCCCAAAAAAGATAAGAGGGCGCTTATTTCAGACTGAATTTACCGATATACAATGAAACATATTGATACATGTTGAAACAAGGAAATAGAAACTAGTGATGTCCAGGGGACAAGGTGCGTACGCTTGCACGCATCGGATTGGTTTTGGTTTCTTGCGGTGATCAAGTGTAAACACCAGCTACTAGGCTACTAGCTGGTTGGAGCCAAGCAGCTGCATGTGGGTGTGTGTGTGGATCAAGTGATGGATCTGATGGATGCCGGAGACAAGACTGAAGCCTCTAGATACCACTTGCCAGAGTAGACATGGCATGGACTCGGCACATAACGTAGCAAGGTAGCTAGATGTCCAGATACGACATTACGAGGCGTACTACGTGCTTTGGATGCATTGCATGAATTTGCCAGGAACGTAGGCCCCGTGAGCCGGCCAAGTCGTGTAGATTGTAGAGTCACGCAACCTTCGAAAAGTCTAGGGGCCGTGCATGATTGCCCGCGTCTGTTTAGCCGAGTCGGGAAAAGGCGTGGCTTGGTTTGGTTGCTCTCGTTTGTGGGAGTCTGCACGAGTGACCGAGGACACAATAATGCAGCCTGGTGATCCATGTGGTTGAGAGCAGATTTTGCATATCTGCTCATCAGATATCTCCCTGGTCCCGGAGAAACGGACGAAGCTGAATTTTTTTGTTTCGATTTGGTATAAGAGCATTTACACCGGGACTTGGTAAATCCGACCTCTTAAACACGTGCGGACGCGTCCGCGGACAGTGACCGCTCACGCCTTAAATATTTGATTCTACAACCAGATACCTTGGATTAGAAACCTCAAATTCATATTATTACATGCAACATAAACCGATCCTTAAGCGGAGCTCGTCCGGCTCCGTCGTGCCCATGTCCGACTGCCGGCTGCGCTCCCCATAGTGTTGGTTCGGTCGCCAGCAAGGTAGAGTAGGGCATGGGACATGAGATGGCTCACACCACTCAAGGCATCGCCGTCTACCATGCCCTACTCTTTCTCATTGGAGCCCGGGGCCCGGAATCCCGACGATGCCGGTGGACGTCGAATCGATGATGGATATGCCATGTAGAGCCGGCGACAACCACCACGACGTGGTTACGGCGCCCGGACTGGTACACAATACAGGGCGCCGAAGAATGCGACTCTGCCTCGCCGACGTCCACCGGCGCGTCCCGCACTCGCTACCTCACACAGCGAACACACCGCACCATGTTTGCATCAGACGACCCTCATGGTGTGTCCATGGTCTTGATACATCCCAAACGTATCTATTTTTTCAAACACGTTTGCTCTTATTTTGGACTCTAGTTTGCTCGAACTCTACTCGTTTACAGCCCTACAAGAGAGATATCAGAAATATAAAGTACAGTTGCTAAAAAAATACAGTATAAAGTACAGATACCGCGAATTAACTCCCAGGAGATATGCCCCCTTCGAAAGTAACCCGCAGAAAATCCCCGACATGTTGTGTCGTTCACGAGGTAGAGACTGGTACAGAGAGTATACTTCCTCCTCTCCTCTTCTAGGTTCATGTGCTCAGACACAACGGCCACAAGAACCTTTTGAGCAAGGTACTCAATGTAAGCGTACTCAAAGCGATCACATCTTCCTGACGGTGATTAGTTTACTAACGTGTGGTCATGGCCATTTTTGACTAGTACCAAACACCACACGACTTCAAGCTGCTTATACTAAATAGTGTTCACTTGATGCTGTTGCATGCCGTTAGAGGTGGAGCAGCTGGTTTTGCAGCCATGGCGTTGACATGAAACGCAGGGCAGAGGGTGCGAATCCACACACCACTGGATGGGATCCCGGCTTGAGTTGACCCACCAACAACCGTAGCAAGCACGAGAGGTGTGTCCGGTCAGACCGTCGGACCGACGATAACTTTTTTCCACTTCCACACTGGCTGGGCTTATAGCTTGAGCCAGCCAAGTAATTAAGTTGAGGTGTCATGTGGTTAGCATATTTAACCGCGGCATGCCGGGTGCACGTCGGGCAAGGCAGGCCCTCGGGGGCAGACCGTGTCGTTGCCGCGGCAGACACCCGCATGCAGGCGGTCACCGCCGCCGACGAACACGGCCGCCGTTCGGACAGTCTGCGTGCGTATGCATGGACTACGTGCACGAAGTCGTCGTGAAGAAGAACCGCAAGTGGTCCGTACGTGCGGTGTAACGTTGGGGTTGTCTGGGTGGGGCTGGCGGAATCTTTGATTCGACGCGGCTTTCACCAGTCGATTTGAGTAATCGGTATCAATAAAAAAAAGTAACCCTAAAAAAAGATAGAAAAAAAGAAGTTCATGTGTGCCTTCCACGCTCCACCCCACTCCACCAGAGATAGAGATGATGTTATTAGAAGCTTTCGGGTATTTTAAGCTTTTTTACAGTAGCATTTTAATTACTCCTATATGTAAGTCGCTTGAAAATTGATTTTGGGTTGGTCATTTTTTTTTGGTATTAATTTCTGCTTTGAGATTCGTGTTATCCCTTTTTTCTGGTCTGTTATGTTAGTTGTTTTGGCGGGTTTCCCATTAAGCATGCAAGGCGCACTAGATACATAATGCCTCATCCAAACGGATGATTGTCATTGATAAGACGGGTTCGTGGTATGTTGATACTAAGCCGCTTCCCCTGTAGTTGTTAGCTTGCTCCTTCCCCCTCCCTCGCTACTTAAAAATTGGCCTGCCAAAGTAGCACAGGCTTCCCCTTCCGGTTTTGGAAAGGTTCTAGAAGCTTCCCAGGCCGGTTTCTCATTTTTAAAAAAGTTTTTCACTTTCTTTACTTTTCTATATTTTCTTTTTCCTTTGTTCTTTCTATGTTCGTTCTTTTCCTTTTATTTTTCCTTTCCTTTCTATTTTGTTTTTATTTACTTTATCATATTTTCAAATTGTATTTCAATCATGAACATTTTATCGATTCATGAAGACTTTTTTATTTGTGAATATTTTTTTGAAACCATGAATTTTTTTTAATCGCAAACATTCTTTTATAAATTTGTGGTATTTTTAAAAATCATTAATATGTTTTACAAATTTGTGAACATTTTCTCAAATCATGAACATTTTACAGAATTTGCAAATATTTTTTACAAATTAGTGAGCATTATTCTGAAATTTTAACATTTTTTATATTTGTGAACTTTTCTACATGTCAGGAATAATTATTTAAATCGTGAAAAAATATTCAAAATCACGTACATTTTTCTGAATTCATGAAAATATTTACAAATTCGCGAACAGTTTCAGAAATTCGTGTTCCACATTTTTTAAATTTGGAAACATTCTTATGAAATTTATGATAATTTTTTAAGTTCGCAACCATTTTTCAAATTAATGAATATTTGTAAATTTGGGGGGTTTTGAATTGACGAAGATTTTTTTCAATCACAAACAATTTGAATTTGTGAATGTTTTCCAAATTGGAGAAAAACAATTTGAACTCCCAGACATTTTTTAAATTTTGTGAACATTTTGACAACCTAAACATTTTTTAATGAAGCAAGAAAAACAAAAATATAAAAAAAGAACGAAAGGATGAAAAACTGGGACCCTGACCCCACACGGGCCGGCCCAAAAGGATACACTATGATGCGCCCCGCGCGTCCTATGCACTAAATACGAGCTCCCTTGTTTTGAGCTGAGTTTTTTGGGGTAACCACATAATTGGGATGGGCAATTTCTAAATAACAAACTTTTGGGGGGGGGGGGAGGCCATCATGGCTAGCTTTATTAAATCACAAAATAATTACACCGTTTACTAATTGGCTGATAACAAAACCCGAAGGTTCATCAGTCCAATTATCATCACTCTTATTACAAAAACTGAATTTAGCTCGCTCATGAGCTACCGAATTAGCATCATGATAACAATGTAAAAAGATGTCCGTCCCTATTGAAGTTGTTGTATCAATGCATTCTGCAAATATTGCAGTTGTTGTATCCCACCATTGATTTTGCCCCTGGCAATAATTCACCACACTCAAAGAATCAGATTCCGCTTCAATTCTGTTAAATCCCAAATTGTTTGCCAAGTTTAAACCATCTCGCATTGCTATGGCCTCAACTGTCGATACATCAGCTGCCACCGGAATGAATCTACGTTGAGCAGCAATAAAACGGCCTTTATCGTCCCATAGGACAGCACCTGTCACCCCGGATCCCTCCTCTGCATGGTAGGAAGCATCTACGTTTAATTTGATAAATTTCGGTTCCGGGGTCTTCCATTTATGCTCCGTCATATCCTTGTTCCGACTGGCAGACTTCATAAAATTTGCAACAATCGCCAGAACTTAACTAGTCCATCGAAAGGAAGGAGGACAAGAATCATGATGTGTATGTCGTCGTCGCAACCACCACAGATACCAACATCCGGCGGCCAGTACCTCCTTATAGTTCAAACTTGGCATAATATGCAAAGGTCAATCTGGTTCTAGAAATAAGAACTCCAAGATTGCTGATCCTGACCGATGCACTTGTATTGCTTGATTGATGCGCTCGAGGAGTCCTAACCCCGACCATAGCTTTTTTGCGATCTCACACTGAAACAACGTATGTCTCATATCCTCCGGAGCATTGTGGTAAATCGAACGTATGTCATTGATAGGTATATGTCTATTTGCCAGTATAGAGTTTAGCGGGACAATACCACAGAGAGCATGCCAACAAAAAAAAACTGAATTTTCCTCGGCACCTGCATCTCCCATAGTTGCTTCCAAATCACCGCTTGCATGGCACTAGTAGATGTCAAATTTCCATTAGAATGACTCCTATATTTGTGTCGCCAGTGTTCATGATATGCACTTCTAACTGAAAAAATACCACTCTTCGTGAGATTCCACGCAATAAAGTCATCAAATGCCTAAAAGTTAAGTGGTATTTGAAGGATTCTAGTTGCATCCATTGGATAAAAAATGTCTCTAATTAACTGTTCATCCCAATGGTTAGTGATCGGTCAATTAGTTCAACAATTTTAGAGATCACTATATGTCCACGAGGAGTGATAATTTTTCCTATCCGGACCGGAGGGGATCCACGGATCAGTCCAAATATTCACGTTCTCCCCTGGTCCAAAACACCATATGTACCCTCTTTTAAAAGTAGTTAATCCAGCAACAATACTCTGCCAGGTGAATGAGGAACCATTCTTTGGGCATGCATGTAATAAATCAGTATTTGGAAAGTACTTTGCCTTCAATATGTGAGCACAAACAGATTCAGGGTTAGTTATCATTCTTCAACATTGTTTTGCAAGGAGTGCCAGGTTAAAAGAATGGAGATCTCTAAAGCCCATGCCACCATCACACTTGGGAATACATATATAGCTTCCACCATGAAAACCAGTGCATCTTTTTATTTTCCTCATCATCACCCCACCAATACTGAGCAATAACATATGTGATATCTTTACAAACACTCTTTGGCAAGAAGAAAACAGACATGGCAAAAATTGGAATAGATTGAGCAACCGCTTTTAGCAAGATTTCCTTACCCCCCGTTGACAATTGCTTCTCCATCCACCCTTTCAACAGATTCTTAATGTTCTCACATAAATGTTTAAAGCAATCACTTCTATCCGCTCCCACCAATGCAGATAACCCAAGATACTTACCTGAAAGAGCTTGATTGGTGATATTTAAGTGATGACAAATCTCATCCCTAGTTTGCATATTGGTATTTGGACTGAAATAAATACTGGATTTCCCAAACTTACCATCTGCCTTGAATTGTCACAATAGATCTCCAACACTTGTTGTAAGGAAATCGCATTTAACATATCTGCTCTCATGAAAATCAGAGAATCGAGAACAAATAAAAGGTGTGAAACTGACGGTGCATTCCTGCACACTCTTATCCCATCAATGCCACCAACTTCTTCATACTGCAACATGCTAGAAAGACCCTCTGCACAGATCAAGAAAAGATAAGGTGATAGTGGGTCACCCTGTCAAATTCCCCTCGAAGGTGTAAACATATATGTTTCTTGGGAATTAAACCGAACTTTGTATCTTACTGAACTCGCACAAGCCATTATAAGATCAATCCACTGTTCATCAAAGCCCAACTGATGCATCATATTTCTTAAAAAAATCCACTCAACTCTATCGTACGCTTTATGCATGTCCAACTTCACTGCACATAATCCCGACTGACTGTTCTTTGTGTTCTTGATTTTATGGATGCACTCACAGGCTACAAGAATATTGTCAGTAATCATTCTACCAGGTACAAAGGCACTTTGGGTGGGTGATATTATATCTGGTAGAATACTTCTAAGCCGAACAAAGAGCATCTTTGAAATAATCTTATACAGAACATTGCATAAGCTAATAGGGCGGTACTGTGTAATTAATTCAGAAGAGTCCAACTTAGGAATCAGTACAATTGAAGTGTCATTCCATTCAGCTGGAATTTGTTTTGAATTTATAGCATTCAACATTGCAACAGTAATTTCCTCTCCCAAGATATGCCAATATTTCTTGGAAAAAACTGCATGTATGCCATCCGGACCAGGGGCCTTAAGATCGCCTATACTGAAAACTGCTTTCCTGGCATCATCAACAGAAAAAGGGAGCCAACAAAAATTAATTCATTTGATCGTTTACCTTCCGATGTACCTTTTCTAGAATTAATAGGTCAGTATGTTGGACTTCTGAAGTGAATAAATTCTCAAAATAATTCTGGATATGTGGGTTTAACTCCGCCATACCCTCCATCAAATCACCAGTTTCATCTTTCAATTTTTTAATATAATTTTTCTTCCTGCGTGCTGCTGCAAAAGCCTGGTAAAACGTTGTGTTTCTATTCTATCCCCAAATCTGAGCCAATCTACTCGTGATCGTTGCATGCACTGAATCTCTGCAAGTTCAAATAAGTATTCTACCAGCTCCGCTAGTTCTTTCCTTTTCTCTTCGTTCTCGGTCATGGGACCTGACGTAGCTTTCTCTAACTCTCGCTGAGCTTTCTTTATCCTTTTCTTTGGTTTTTTCGGGACGCGTTGGTCCCAGTCATGGAACACTGAGTGCATGTGTGAAAGCTTTTGGAAAACTCCTGGAACAGCAGGCTCATCCCGGAATTTGTCCAAGTTTGATGAATCAAATCTGAAAACTGCTCTTCTCGCAACCACCTCGCTTCAAATCTCTTTGGTCCAGCCTGGCTCGGTCTAGAACCCGAGTAGAAATCAGTATCGACCAATAGAGGCATGTGGTCCGAATGGTTCAAGTTAAGGTGCTCAATACTAGCATTAGGAAACAAGCTGGCCCACTCCTCATTAACGAGACTGTAAAATGGTGTGAAGCGTATGCATCTGCAGGGACGCGCTGTGTGTTTATATAGACAGAAAGATTACGTAGTTAGTTGTCAAGTAGTTGCTAGATTGATCTCCAAGTCATGATCTATACAAGAGATATGAGATCATCCGCAACAACCCTAACAACCAGGATTACAACGCAGCGCTAGCCCTTATCTACTTGCATATATGGTTTATACATTTATCGTACATACGTTATACATTATACACTTTAACAAAGACCTCTATCTAGCCAGCCAAGTAATTAAGTTAAGGTGTCATGTGGTTAGTATATTTAACAGCGGCATGCCGGGTGCACGTGGCCAAATTTCATGTTTTGACCCTTTTGTCAAACAAAATCGATATCTGACCCCAGTTTGAAACTTTTTCGAGATCTGACCCTTTTGCTACCGCCAGACCTTCAGGCGGTAGGGTTGCACAGTCTACCGCCGCATGTTCTAGCGGTAGGTGTGGCTGACGACCGTTAAGCCGTTAATGGCTGCTTACGGACCTACTGCCATAGACCACGGCGGTAGTCAGCACAAACCTACCGCCGAGATCCCTGGCGGTAGGTTATCATAGTGGCATAAAGTTAACTGCTTTGATTTTGTCTTCAATTTTTTTGCCATAGACATAAGAAACAATAAGCACAATTTCATAGACATAAGAAGTTTGATCACATCCAAATAGTTTGATCACATAACATAGTTTGATCACATCCAATTAGTTTTGCCATTACGGACTAAGAAACAAGTACAAAATAACATAGTTTGATCACATAACATAGTTTGATCACATCCAAATAGTTTCACGAAGCCAACATAAGAAGTTTAACAAGTTCAACGGTCATCGACCACATAAAAGGTTTCATCCATAGGTAGCAATCAAACATGACGATCATCAGCAGCCACACACATATATAGTTTAGATGATATCGATGACGATCATCATCTTCAAGCCTTGACGGTTGGTGTTCCTGATAGTAACTAGGGGTGGAGGAGATGAGAAAATGGGCGAGAGGAAGAAGAAGGCGGCTGGGGAGGGTGGGGATTAGGGGTTGGGGTGGGGTGGGCGGGCGGTTGGGTTTATAAATTCCCAAACCCTACCGCCATAGGGCGCGGCGGTAGGTCTGTACATCCTACCGCCATCAGACCCGGCGGTAGGATGCCTCCCCCCACGCCCCCTTCTGTGACCAAAAAAATCGAGCCGCGTGGCGGTAGGGTTGCACACCCTACCGCCAGGGCGCTCGGCGGTAGGATCCTACCGCCCAGGTCAACCCTACCGCTGCGCTGCTCGATTTTTTGGTCATAAAAGAGGGCGTGGGGGGAGGCATCCTACCGCCGGGTCTGATGGCGATAGGATGTACAGACCTACCACCTTTGTGTGTGGCGGTAGGGTGGCCCAGTGTGCATTTTTTGCACCTTCTAACTTCTTTTGTCTTCAATTTTTGGCAGACAACATTTAAACAGCATATGTATGACATATGAAGCACACAATGTATGATATATGATGCACACACCACAAATCTATAAATAAGGTAGGTTTGATACATAGCAAATCTATAAATAAGGTAGGTTCGTACATAGCAAATAAGTTATACATAGCAAATTAACGAAACAGTTTCACGAGCAAATTCATATGGTTCACAAAGCAAATATGCAAGTTTTTAGTTCAACGACACGGCAGCAACTTCAGTCCTTCCTTTCCCTCTTCGACTTTCGGTCCTCGTTATCCTTAGATCGCTTCTCGGCCGCCGTATTCTTGCAGGCCGTAGGACGTGCTTTCTGAAACGGGGATGGACTCTTCCAATCCTTCTTCGGCACATTCCTCTTCTCACGCTGGGTTGGCTGAGTTGCTGGAGGTCCATCGTCATCATCGTACTCCTCCTCCTCCTCATCGTCCTCTTCCTCTTCCTCACCATGTTCTTCTTTTGCGCCCTCTTCTTCATCTTCCTCTGCATCATCATTGTCGTCGCTCTCCTCCTCGTCATCTTGAACCGCCCTAGACGATGAGGCTGCATGGCTCGATGAAGTGAGGCTACGCATCGGTGCAGGAGGAAAAACATCCTCGGTGTTTATAGCGCACCCAAGCAGGCCCACAAGCCGGCGTGCTTTGTTGACGTATTTCTGCAATGATAACGAAACAATATGAACTACTCGAATGTCCAATGATAACAAAAATGAACTTCGTATTACCTTCATCGTTTCCCACAACTTGTTCTCACTAGCTCGAGTCCCAGAGACAGCACTAAGCGCATCAGGGGCATGAAAAATGCTTTTGTTCAGCTCTGAAGACTGCAAAGTAATAAAATGAGTCAATAGCACAAAAAGCTGATTTCATCCAACCGTCGGTTCAAAAGAGGTAAAAACAACATACCACTCTGTTCATGAGGGGTCCGTACTCCCTAAACCCGCCTTGAAGCTGTCTGATGCTCTCGTTGTAGGCTTCATTCTCTGAGGCGTCATCGAACAGGTCTTCGGCATCTGCTGTCGTCCATTGGGGCCTCAGACGCAGACGATGCTTGATGCCATCGTCGTACCACAGCATTTGATCCTCGTAGTCGTCCCAGTCAATCACTCTCCTCTCCGTGTCTTTGCGTCCTTTCCACTCGTTTCATTCATTCACGTATCTCTCATGTTCGACTTCCCAATCCGTGATTGATTGATTCTTCTGCCTGCTCATCCTGCAATGCATAAGAAAGAATGTAAAACACCCTTCTTTTATGAATGTAAAGCATCAAAACAAGAACTTAGAATCGATGAGGACAGCTTGTGGTACTCACAGGTGTAGGTCGTAGCCACCAGTATCGCAGACGATGCTGGCTGGTGGTGTGTTGCGCCTTACCAAATTGTGCGGCAACGCGCTGTGGCAAGTGGTACTCCACGGCATAGACACAAATCATGGGCATGATGCACCGGAAGAGAAGCCGGTCCTGCTTGCACATGTTGTTCAGCTCGAACCCCCACTCTTGATCATCAGTATACGGCCGCCAAGTAACCTATAACCAAACAATGTTGGGATCAAGTGAAAGTGTTATCAAAACAATGGTATGCTCAAGTGAAAATGTAGTTCTTATACCTGGAAAGGCGTGAGAGCATCAAGCTCGTTGCTGAAGACCTTGTACAAGGCCTTCGATTCGCCCGTGTAGACACGCACCACGTCCAAGCGTATGCGACGGTCGGGTTCCGATCATCTTCGTCATCTTAGCCATAGTCCGTCCATGCACGTGAGCGCAGCTTCTCCGGACGGCCCACCGGGATTCGCTCCCACATCCAAATGGAGAGATCCCATACACATCCACACATACCGGACGTGACTTCCTCTCTCTGGGTTGCGTCGTCAAGCTATAAACCATGTTTAGATGATAAGATGTCAAAATGTAAAGCAGCACGTCTGATATTTGAAAGAAAGTGATATTCACTTACCGAACGGTATAGGTAGGCGAGTCCGGCAGCCCCCCAGCTGTACCCCGCATCCCAGTCCTTTAGGAAGTCAAGATACATCCATAGGGCAGAGTTCCCGGAGCAGTCCGGAAACACTACCTCCGTGAGAATGTACCACAGGTAGGCTCTGGCGTACTGCTCCACCACCCAGGACTCAGCATCTTCCGGGCACTTGCTCCGATGCTCGAGGTGCCATGACAGCGGTATGCCGGAAGTCAGGTTGCTCTTAGCAGGGGGTAGTCGCCGATGAGGCTGACAACCCTCTCGTGCCAGTTCGCCCTCTCCACTCTTCCTGTGAGAGCACGACCCTCGAGCGGTAGTGCCGTAATCATCGCCCAATCCTCGAGGGTCACGGTCATCTCCCCACATGGAAGATGAAAGCTGTGCGTCTCTGGCCGCCACCGGTCGATCAAAGCCGTGAGAGCTGGGTGAATGAGCATCGGCGGCTTAAACTTGAACTGCAGGACGAACCCCAATAGTCGGGCTCTCCTGAATAACGATCGTCGTACTCCATCTTAACCGTCATCTTGTGAGCCCTCATCCGCAGTGGCGGCAGCATCTGTGAAAATCAATAACCAAAGCATAATTAGCATGGACATAATAGTTAGCAACTTGTTTTCATCAATTCGAAAGATTTGATTTAAAATGGTAATTACCACTCCATTCTCAATGAAACGGGCACGGTGACGCTTGTCGAACCTAGGGTCAAGCATTGTGTACTTCGTACCGATGTTGTCCGCAAGAGGTGGCCTCCTAAAAGAATTGCATAAGCATATCAAAAGATTTTTCAACATGAACTAGGGTTCAACATTAACTATGAAACATATCGATGCATAACAAAAATTAATCACATCCAACAGAACCTATGAGTTCAATCTTTGAATAATCATATATCAAGATTATTATGAACATGAACTAAATACAATACATATATCAAGAACTAAATAAAATACTTTTATGAAGATGCAATCACCATGGTTCAAATGCATCATAACACACATTTCTCCAACAACATCCAACATGCATAATCTCATTTTTTTTGTTAAAAAACAAAAAAAAATGAACTAGGGTTCATCTTGAGGATTCATACACTACATATAACAAATATGTCAAATATTCATCTCCAATATTCATCATACACTACATCCAATACTTGCATCATAGCATAGGAACATGCATCATCCATCATATAAAAAAACCATTCAAATCAATTATGAACTAGGGTTCATCTTAACACAACCATATCAACTATTCAATATAGTTCATATCTAACACGATATAACATCTAGAATCAACCTAAATCAATCCTAGGGTTAAAAAAATTTCAAATAGGAGAGATTTGAATCGAATAATGCGATGAATCGAAAGGTGTTTGATTAAAACTTATAGGAGGGATTGAAAGAGCTTACTTTTCTTTCTTCGGGGCCATCTCGATCTGCAAAATCCGTCAAGAAATGAAGAGGATCGGAGGGGGAGTGGAGGGGATGAGAGAGGGCGAGTTGGAGCAACTGCTCTGTTCTTCGTGGTGGGGGCGGCTGGGTGGGGGAGAAGGGGGTGGGGGCGGCCCGGCCCGCGGTTTATATATGCCCACACCCTACCGCCAGAGACTCTGGCGATAGGTTCAGACCTCCTACCGCCGGGTGGAGCGGCGGTAGGGTGGGACGGAGGGGGCACGGAGGCCGTTATCGTTGCTGACATGGACAAGTTTGCTACCGCCGCAGGTCTCGGCGGTAGGCTGTATGATCCTACCGCCGTGCCTCGTGGCGGTCGGGTAAAGGGTCAGATCTCGAAAAAGTTTCAAACTGGGGTCAGATCTCGATTTTGTTTAACAAAAGGGTCAAAACACGAAATTTAGCCGGTGCACGTCGGGCAATGCAGGCCCTCGGGCGCAGGCCGTGTCGTTGCCACGGCAGACACCCGCATCCAGGCGGTCACCGCCGCCGCCGAACACGGCCGCCGTTTGAGCTAGCTGCTGATGGGCAGTCTGCGTGCGTGCGTGCGTATACATGGACTAAGTAGTACTCCCTCCGTTTCAAATTAAATAACCCAACTTTGTACTAAAGTTAATACAAAGTTGGATCATCTATTTTGAAACGGAGAGAGTACTTGCGAAGTCGTCGTGACGAACGGCAAGTGGTCTGTGCGGTGTAACGTTGGGGTTTGTTGTGGGACTGGCGGAATCGGAATCTTTGATTCGACGCGGCTTTCACCAGTCGATTTGAGTAATTAATCCGTATGTCAAACAAGTTGATGTTCCCGCAAAAGAAAAAAAAAGGTTTATGTGTGCCTTTGTCAATCAAAAAAAAAGTTCATGTGTGCCCTTCCACGCCCCACCCCCCACATTCTTCCAGAGACCGAGAGTATGTTATTAGAAGATTTTGGGTATTTTAAGTTTTGGACTCTGATAAATGCCACACATGTGACACGAATACATGGCAACTTCGAACGTTTTTTATTGCAAATTTGGGAAGGCACGTTTGGTATCCAGTGCGCCCTGCACACTAAATAGGGAACCCGCCAAAACAACTCAGATATCAGACCAGAAAAAAGGATACTCCACACGTATCTCGCAGCAGAAATCGATACCAAAAAGAATCAACTAACCTAAAATCAATTTCAGGCGACTTACATATAAATGAAGCACGATAAAAAAAACTTACTCAAATGATAAGTGCCACACATGGGGCACGAAGTACTCAGATCATGACGTTTTTTACAACTAAAGTTCACATACAAATATAAATAAAGTTGTGATGCTTGACAATAAAGTCCTCGCGTCACTCCTCCCACGCTACTTGAATTTGGGCCGGCACAAGTAGCACAGGCTCCCTTTTCCGGTTTTGGAAAGGTTCTAAAACCTTCCCAGGCCTTTTTTTGTTTTTTGATTTTTTTCACCTTCTTATCTTTTTTTATTTCCTTTTCCTTTCTTTTTCTCTATGCTTGTTCTTGCTTTCTTTTATTTTTATTTATCATTTTTTCTTTATTTTATCTTTTGTTTTCAAATTTTTTTATCACATTTTTATTTAAATCATGAACATTTTTGAATTAAGGAACAATTCTAGAAATGTGAATATTTTTCTTTAAACAATAAAATTGTTTTTTAATTGCGAACATTCTATTAAATATTCTATAATATTATTTTAAATGTTGAATAAGTTTCACAAATTTTTTAACATTTTTCAAATCATGTATTGTTTCGGAATCCGCAAACATTTTTTCCAAATTTGTGAACTTTTTTATGAAAGCATGAAAATTTTTTGTATACCTGATTTTTTTACAAGTCAGGAATATTGTTTGAAATCGTGAAAAAAATTCAAAATCAAGGTCATTTTTTGCATTCATGAACGTAATTACAAATTTGTGATCATTTTCTGAAATTGCTGTTCAGCATTTTTTGAAATTTGGAAACATTTTTCTGAAACTTTTGATCATTTTTTAACTTTGCAAACATTTTTCAAAATCATGAATATTTTTTGAAATTCAAGAAGATTTTTTCAGTCACAAACAATTTTGAATTAGTGAATATTTTCTAAATTTGAGAAAATACATTTTGAACTCCCGAACATTCTTTAAATTTGTGAAGATTTGGTAGTTCTAGTTTCGTTTGAAAACCTGAACATTTTTTAATGACGCAAGAAAAACAAAAACAGAAAAAAAAAGAACAAAAGGATGAAAAATTGGGGCCCCGAACCCAGACATGGGCCGGCCAAAAAGGATGCATTGGATGATAGTGGGGGTGCGGGTTTTGATGCGCCCGCGCGCTCCTATGCGCTAAATACAGGTTCACATGTTTTGGGCTGAGGTTTTTGGGCTAACACGTACTTGTGAAATCACTAATTGATGAGTACTCCTTTTTAAAGATCACTCCCACCTTTCTAGATTGTGACAAATAACGCACTACAATCGCCACTTGTCACAACCTGAGAGTTTTTCCTTTTTCTCTATGATTGTTTACTCAAAACGTGTTTAAATTTTGAACCATTTTCACCGTTGGATTCCTCGCACCGAGATCTTCCAAAATAGATCGCATGTTGATAGGTTTTGATAAACTTTTTTTCACAAAAAGTAACGGACGAAAAAACCGAACCTGGAGCATGTTTTTTTCCTTTCCGAAACACGTTTTCAAGAGGCACAGTCGTGCCTCTCGCGGAAGCAAAACTATGCCCCTCACGAAGGAAAAAAAATGTGTTTTTCTCGTTGCCAAGAGGCGCGGCCGTGCCTCTCGCGGAGCAAATCCGTGCCTCTCGGGAAGCAAAACCATGCCTCTGTCGGAAGGAAAATAAAAGAGAACACATTTTTTTCCTGTTTTCGAGAGGCACGGCCGTGCCTCTCGCGGAAGCAAAATCGTGCCTCTCACGAAAGCAAAACCATGCCTCTCACGCAAGAATAAAAAAGCGAAAACGATATTTTCTCCCGTTTTTGAGAGGCACGGCCGTGCCTCTCGCCGAAGCAAAAAAAACCGCGTTTTTTCGTTTTCGAGAGGCGCAGCCGTGCCTCTCGCAGAAGCAAAAAAAGGCCTTTTTTGTGGGGAAAAAATATTTTTTTCAAAAAAAGGCTGGAAAGGTAAGAAAGGCTGGTGGAAAACAGGAAAGCTGAAAAATAACCGGAAAACAACCATCTAAAAAGCCAAAAACGCGCACGAAAAAAAATCAGAAGAAAGTGCTCAGAGCGCAACACGTCGCGGCGAATAAGAGACACCAAGTAATGCACTCTTAGCCTACCCCAAGTGATTGTTGGGAGGCTCCCGAAGAAGCGATCTTTAATTAGTTGCTCTCACATACTTGAGATGGTCAATTTCTTAACGGACTGAAGCCTATTACCAATGCGACCCATCCTTTCCCTCTCTCCCTTTTTTATTTATTATTTTTATTTGTTTTTCTTTTCTTTTCAATAAGTCAATTTTGATTCTATTTCTATTTTATGAGTATTTTGAAATGTTGGATGAGTGTAAATATATAAAACATAAATACCATAAAATATACACAAAAAATGCATTACTATATAATTATTCTTTGCATACTACAAAAACATGCAACAGTGCAAAGTTCTGTGCAAGTTTATGTTTTCTTTTTCATTTACGCTCTTCTTAAAAGGTTATACCAACGGCACTAATATATTTTTCTTTATTAAAAAACTTTATTATTTTTATTTTTAGTTATTATTTTATTTTATTTTTCTTTAAGGGCAATATCAATGCCACTACTTTATTTCTTCTTAGGAAACTTTTTCTTGTGAAAATGTCACTATTATATGCTTATTCTGGCATATTTTAAGAAAAACATATGTTGTGTGTATATTGTGTGCAAATTTTGTCATTGTTTGTTTTAGTTTTTTTACATTTATGTTCTTCTTAAATGGTTTAATAGCAATGCTACTAATTCATTCCACCTTAGAAAACCTAATTGTTTTGACTTTGTTTTAATTTTTATTTTTTCTTTCTTTCAAAGGGTAATAACAAATCCACTAATTCATTCGTTCTTATAAAGCTTTATTGTTTTCTTTAAAAATGTTTATCTCATTTCGTTTCTTCTTTAATTTTAACACCAATGCCACTAGTTCATTCCTATGGGAAAGCATTTCTTTAATGGATGTTCCCTCAAAGTGTGCATTCCGAATGGACCTGGTGACATCGTTTTGCCTGGTGTAGAGGTACATTGGATGAGCTATGATCCGGCGTGTTCACACGCCGGCTCAGAGCCACATGCATACTTTTTGGTGGAGCCTCTGCACCTCGGATGTCTCATACGGGGTGTTCTTGGTACTAGCGTCTCCAACAGCCGCGCGTACCGCGTTAAAAAGTAGTTTGCCGCGCGTCTATCGTCAGGTTTGGCGCGGCGCACAGCGCTGACTCCAGCAGCCGCGCTAAAATACGGCGCGCACGCGAGCAGCCCGCGCATGTCCATATTTGTTGCATTTTAGACACAAAATAAATTTCACATAGATACAAAAAATGATACAAAGATATTTTACATTGTTCATAGCATAAATAGATAAACAAGATCATAACATAGATAGATAAAACCGAACTACGGTGCAACTACATAAAATTAAAACTACAGTGCAGCTAGAACTACTTCGAGTCCTCATGATCATTCTCATCCTCGGAAATGTTATCCGAGGTATCGATCCACATGTCCTCCCAACGTTCATCGTCTGACGTGAAGATCGACCTCCCACCTGCTTCAACGATATCGCACCGCCATATCGCCAATGCCTTCCGCCGACGCCGGTCCGCCCGCTCCGCGCGGCGCCTTGCCATCCTTTCCGCCCAGTAGGCGCGCTCGTTGGCGACGTCCTCCGGGTGGCGCCGGCGCCACTCCGCATGGCTCGCTCGTCCTCCTCGGTGACGAGGAGGCGGCGCTATAGCCGAACATTGTCCGCACGGTCCTGGTCCGTGATCAGACGAGGCGGAGGGGCGACGGCCTGCTGTTCGCGCGTGTGGATGTCTCGGAAGTTCATCTATGACGGAGACCTCTCTAGCCGCCATGCCGCCGCGTCATACGCGCGGGCCACCTCGTGCGCCGAGCCGGACGTTGCCGGACCGGATCTCGGCGGAGTACCAGCCGTTGGGGCGCTCGCGGTTGCCCGAAGGTCCCCGACGGCGCGGCGGCATGGTGGCGCGGTGGTGGCGGGGCACTGGAAGCGGCGAGAAGCGTTGGAAGCGGCGAGGTGGCGAGGGGATAGGCGTGTGGCAATGTGGTGGAGCACGTGGCGAGTGCCGCATTTTATAGGCGCGCGCGAAGCGGCGCGCCAAATCTACTGGGCGAGCTGCCGCTATCTCCCGCGCGCGTGCAATCGCTTCACGCGCGAGGTAGTTTCCCGCCTCCGCTCGAGCGCGCGGAAACTTGCCACGCGTGCTAAATTGCCAGTTTACCCCGCGCGCGCGTCTTTTGGCGCGTCCGTTGGAGATGCTCTAAGAGTTGCGCTTGACGGGTGAAACTTGGCTTCAGGGTATGACGATTCCGGCCCAAGGAGGGTTCTCCAGCCTACATCCGGGATGTAAAAACCACTCATCCGGCTACTTCGTGTTGGTTTGAAAACTATTGTCCAGGTACTCAGATTCAGGTTGCTTCACTGTTACAAGGTTGTGTGGCGCGGGTTGAGAGCTTTCTGGAGCGAGCGGAGGTTGCTTTGGGTAGACTATCCCTTGTGCCGGCTATGTTGCAGACCACTCTGACGTCACATTCTCCTTGTGCGGCCGGTGTTTGGTCCGCGGGAGATAGGGGTGAGGAGTTGTACGGCTCTTTCTCCCCTCGTGTTGGAGTCCATTCATCGTCAATGCCTACCTCCGCTCCTATGGTGTCTTCCCCTGAGGGCGAGTCCATCGCCGTGCTTGTGGCTTCGATGTTGCAGATCATGCCCGAGCTTAGGGAGTTATGCCTGAGCTTATCAGTGGAGCATACGAAGCTGGACATGTCGGCGGCCTCGATTGAAGGACATGTTCTGCCTCTGTCAAGTGAGCAGTTGGAGGTTCCTTTTGTTGATGATGCTAAAGGGAAGGCAGCTGCAATTTCATGATGGGTAGTGCTCAGTGTTTCGGGTTGTCCATGTGGCTTTCGTCTTTTGAGTCGTAGAAGTTGATGGTTGTGGTTGTTGTGTGTTGGAAGCATTTGGGTCACCTTAGTCTGGAGTTTGACTTGAAAATATCTCCTCCAAGGCTCGATAGTGAAGAAGGCCTCCCAAAGGGTGATGAAGCACGTGATGTGCAGGATGGAGTTCGGGAAGAGGTGAGCATTTGAAGGAAATAAAAATGGAGAAGGTCGTGAAAGTAAGGTTCAAGGTGGTGCATTTAAAGGCAATAAAAATGAAGAGGGTCGCGGAAGAAAGGATGAACTGGGAACCCCAAACCGCGAGCGAGGAAAGGGACAAAATTGACCTGCTCACATGGCTCTAGCTTGGGAAGAGCCTCCACCAGGATGTCTTCGTTCTTCGCCACGATGATCGGACGGAGAGCAAGGAAGTGGTGACAGTGGGTTGAGTAAGATAGCAGGAGTCAATAAGGAGATCCAACGCATCGTTGGTGACGGTGGAAGGCATAAACGGCTATAAACTACTTAAACAAATACACAAGTGAATGAGCCAATAGTCAACGGCATCTAGTCAAACGAGGCAAACTAGAGTATAACTAGTCACATAAACCAGCAGCCAACTCATGTTGTCTGAGGAGTACAATACTCCTGCCGACAAAGCACTCCACATGAGCTTGGAATCCCAAGAAAGATAGGCCTCACACACCGGAAGATCACCTAGCTGAGTCAATCCGAGGTGGGTGCATACGCAACGGATACCCTCGCGTCGCCGCGGGGATTGGTTTATGTAAATCTATGTAGTATAACATGAGAATCAAAATTAAAAATATATATGGCTTATTACACTCCTTTTGTCTCAAAATAAATGACGTGGTTTTACTCAAATTTGTATTAAAACGATATCACTTATTTTGAGATGGAGGGAGTATTTGATTATGTTTCTTCAGTCCATCATTCATTTGTCTTTCAGTTTTGAGCTCGGTAGGACGATAACCTCTTATTTTTAGTATTTTTGCATGTAATAGCAATTTTTTTTCCTGTACATATCTCAAAATTAGAGTAGTGCTAACCATCTTAGCATTGCTGCTCTCCTCCCTATGCTTTCAGTATATATCTTCTCGAGCATTTTACCAGCCTCGTGTATGGTGTTTGAGTTTATCTTTCATTCACTCATTCCCCCCCGCAGCATCTTTTCAACATGTTACTTCACTCAATGTTTTGCTCCCGTTTGCTCCTATTAACAAGGCGGGCTCTTACTCGCGTGTGTGTGTGTGTGTGTGTGTGTGTGTGTGTGTGTGTGTGTGCGTGCGTGTGTGTGTGTGTGTGCGTGTGTGTGTGTGTGTGTTTAATGTGGCATGCAAAAAATTCCAAAGTACTCCCTCCATTCCTAAATACTTCCTCCGTTCGGAAATACTTGTCGGAGAAATGCATAAAAACGTATGTTTCTAAAACTAAAATACGTATAGATACATCCATTCCTCCGACAAGTATTTCCGGACGGAGGGAATATTTGTCTTTCTAGAGATTTCAACAAGTGACTACATACGGAGCAAAATGAATGAATCTACACTCTAAAATATGTCTATATACATTCGTATATGATAGTCCATTTGAATCTCTACAAGGACAAATATTTAGGAACAGACGGAGTAGCTTCAGAGCTGAACTTCCTGGAGCATGGACTCGCGACGCTACCGTCATCACTGAGAAATTTTGGTCTCAGGAGCCATCTCAAGGTAGGAATTGACGTTTTATTCGCATTCCAAATCTTCTGCAAGAAAGCGGTGAGTGTACGTGCTCCCTCCGTCTAATATGGCTTGCAAAAACGTTTTATATTATGTGACGGAAAAAGTATTATTTCTGCAAACTATGTTAGTACTAAAAATGTCTTGTATCGTGGGATGAAGATTTTCTTTTTTCAAGAGACGTGTGTATGTAGTTTTTCATATGCTGTGAGAATGTCAAATTCTCACAGGCGGCGAAGGTGCAATGCAAAACCAGGCCTCGGTCATGTTGTTGTTTTAGGCCCAAAACACCTGTAAAATATACCCCTGTGAAAAAAAAACGATTGGGCCTCGCGTAGGTGCTTGGTTTGTCATTTTTGGGCTGGTTTTCTCGTTTACATCCGGCCGGTATCGCCCGTCGTTTTTCGCCACCTCTCGTCTCGCTCGAGACCCTGCCTCAAAAAAAAAAAAAGTCTCGCTCGAGATCTAGATCGAGGGCTCTGTCGCCGGGAGGCGCCGGCGCCGGCGCCTAGGGTGAGCCAACGGCGTTCGCGAAGGCAACGTGGTGAGGCGCCGACGGCGTTGACCACGACAGGGGTTAGGCGCGACGACGACGGCGATTCGCTCCTGACCTCGACGGCGACTCGCTCATGGCCGCGACGACGACTTTGACCGGCAGTCCTGACCTGACCGGGACGGCGAATCGCTCCTTCTCCTCCAAGCTGCCTCCTCTGCTCCACAAAGGTATCCTCCCTCCTCCTCTGCCCCCCTCCTTGCCCCTTCCCCGGTCAGCCAGCGGCGGGGTGCTCCTCCTTGCGACATGGCCGTCCTGCTTGGTGATGATGAGCCCGAATCCTAACAGCTGCTGTCAAAGTTTCAGAAAAAAAAAATCAGTTTCGTAAGGCGTAGCTGTAGCTGTAGCTGTTCGCCCTGTGTTCTCTGTGTTCTTTTGCTGCTAGCGCTGAAACCTGAAAGAATTGGGGGAGAAAGTAGGAGAAGAGTTGGTTGCCGTTCTTTGTATAGGCCACTTTCATACTCACCTATTTTCAATTGCAAAACGACGGGATTGGATTAACAAAGCTGGTTTGCTTGCTCCTGCTTGTTTGCCATAGATGGTTAAGAAAGGAAGTTCAGGGTTGAAAACATTAGTTTCAAATGTCATGCTAGTTGCCTTTTTTTTTTGAAAAAGAAGACGTGAGCCGAAATTTGAGCAATACTTGAATCTTGCACATTTCTCATGAAATCAGGGAAGGCTTGCCGTATTACCTTCTTTGTTGCCCCATTGCACGTACTTGTAGCTGTAGCTGTTAAAGTTCAGTTTCGTCAGTTGCACTCATCGTGGGATTTTCTTCAGCTAGTGAAATAAGCCAAGCTGCGACTTTGTCCTAGTTTGTTAGTGTAGCCCACCGCTTTGATCGGATCGTGGGATGGCATGATACTAAAATGATCATGGCGCCGAGGTAGGGTAGCGGGCGAAATAGGGAAGAAGAAATATAGAAAAGCTGTAAGTTGAACACAGCACCAAAACATCGAGTCTCCTGTTCATTGTTTTCTAACTGAGTTTTAGCTGGAGCTGACACCTCCCTCCTTCTTCTTGTATAGGATGTTCACCTGGCAGCTTGGTAGCAATCCATGGAATAACAATCTAGCAGCAGCAGCATAGTCTATGGGATAGTGAAATAACATGACTGATCTATGGAATAACAGCAGCAGCAGCAGCAGCAGCAGCTTTGCTAATAATTCATGGAATAACAAATAAACAAACTGTTAAACAAATAAGCCCATTTGAACAAGCAGTTAGCAGCAGCTTGCTAACTGTTTATTGGGTCTTCCTCTGAAACAAATAAACAAGCAAGAAAACAAACATATTCACTGCATTCTATATACACATGGTCTCACCTTGGGAGTTATACTGCTGGTGCTGGTGTTCCAGTCCCCCCTTTGTACATCTTTTAGGAATTGACGTGATTGTCATGTTTCTTTCAGGGAACAGTGTTGCTGATCATTTCTGGCTGAATTCCGAGAAATCCTTGATTTCTTCTGGCCATACATATATCATGTCAGCCTACCATATCCTTTATTGTGACAAAATATTCTGGATATGTGCATTATTATCCACAATAGACTTGTGTTGAGAACAAGAAGTTCTTGGAGCTATCATTTTTGCATTCAAAATCATAATTCATGGGAACCTGCTGCTGTCTAGAACTTCCATTCCTATTTGAAGATGTTTATATTGCTGCCATGTTGTTTCTTCATCGGTTTTTCTTCAAAAATGACATAGTTACTTTAAACTTGAGGAAATTGTTGCTGAGTACATGCCAAACCAAAGTGATCATGAGATAGGACGGTGTATATGCTCAAGTTGCTAATGATGAACCAAAGTGGTCATTACATAGCTAATGTTTTTCTTTTTTATTGTGCAATTTGTGTGGAAGTGCATGTGTAACTCCAAATTCTTTGTGAATGTTGTTCCTCTTTATTGTTACAGCGTGGCAGAAAAACAACATTCCAATCAGGCCCTTATAGTTTTTGGTTTTGCGTCTTGCACATGCAAGTGGCTGGACTGACCGGACCCAAATGAACAATCAGAACGAGTCCAGGCAAGAGTAGTTAGGGCAGCTCCAACGACTTTGATGACTGGAGACTTTGGCGATCCAACACCATGGATCAAACGTCCGTGGCGTGGTCCGGACGTTCACAGTCTCACAAACCGGAAGCAAAGCTGGAGGAAGTTTGTAGGCGTGCAGACATCCACCATGTAGGCCTTCGACACCCTCGGCCCACGAAAACCTTCTCCCTCTCGTTGCATAGATCGCTGATGAGCGGGCTGTCACGGTCATGCTCGCAGAGAAACCGGGCTTCATGGGTGAGCAGCCAGCGTTGTACGAGTCCATGCACAGTGCCTGCACCATCAGTCTTGACTCTTGAGTGGTGGTAGCTCTATGTCAACAAGGCTGATGGACGAGAATGCTGCCAACGTCGGTCGCTCCGTGTTGTTTGCGCCAGGCCACAACAACTATGAGGCCGGATTGTTGACTCCACCTCCATTGGCGGCGTCGACTACCAGGCGGCGAACTCAAACGAGTAGGACGTGAAACACAGACATGCCCAGGTCCGGCGAAGAGTAGACTACGGTCGGCTACTTTTGCTATGAATTCTTTTTCTAATATTAACGAAATGTCGTGTATGCCATTATTTGGTTCGGATTGGATGACCGGCTTTCCTAATTTCATCCTCTTGGTTGTAAATATTATCTGGTTCACATGAATTTCATTTGTCTTTTTATAATTGTTCTTTTGAACTGTCACGCACGTTTGGTGCACAAGGTTGGATGGCCGTCCCCTTATCTGCTTGTCGGTGCACATGTCCGTCCCCTTATCTGCTTATCGGTGCACATGTCCTGACGTATGTTCGCGGATGTTTGGTGTGTCTGATTTTCATGTTGGTGTGGAGTTGCCCTAGACTGAAGTGAGAGTCAGTTTTTCTTTATTAGAAGAACAGGGAGGCTCCTCCCCGGTTTCATTACTCGAATGAAACCCTCATAGTAGTGGCATACATCCTCTCACCAAGAGGAGCAGTTCGAAAGCAACAGTTAAAGAAAAATACACAATGACCGTAAGAAGGAAATACGAGTTATCCTGCGCCTCAAAGGGTTGAAACAAGCAACTAGTGTAGCCGAAGAACAAACTACTGGACGCAGGCGACTCCCAGAGATCTGAGAGATGCCCTCCTAGTCTTCATGGGCGGCGCCGCAGCGGCTTGAGGTGACCAGCAAGTGACGAGTGTAGACACAGGACTAGTCGAAGGAGTAGAGTCAGTTTTATTATATACTCCCTTACAAGGTTGAGTCGAAGGAGTAGAGTCAGTTTTATTATATACTCCCTTACAAGGTTGAGTCACTTATTTTGGGAGGGAGGAAGTACTTATTAGGGATCTACTTGTACGCGACCTAGCCAGCAGCCACCGCTTCCCAAAAAGCTAGGGTTTTCTGCCTTCCGTCGGCGTCGGCACCGGAGGAGAAGTGGATCTCGGCCCTTACTGGTGGGAGGGCCTCGTTTTTAGATACTTTTTTCGAGCTTTGTTAGGGTTTGTGTCCTGCTCAGGAAGGCGAGATGGCGGCGGCTTCCTGAAGATGGAATAAAGGTCTCATCGCCTAGCCCTCGTTCCAGTGATGCGTCTAGCATCATCAGTGGGCGTGTGGAGGTGTGTCTCCGACAGATCTGTCTTTGGTGAATTTGCTTGTATCTCTTCATCGTTTATCTTCGTTCGTGTGTCTTGAGGTTGGATCCTTTTGACCTACAGTCTTCTTTCGTGGCGGTTGTTGTTTTGGTGCGTAGGTTCTATGGGTCTTAGCACGACGACTTTCCGACTGTCTACTAAAACAAGGTTTGTCCGGCTCCGACGAGGGAGAGGCGATGACGGCGGCGCGTCTTCGGCTCGCTTCGGTGATTGTAGTCGTCGCTAGATATATCGTCGTGTTCCTTATTCCTCGTCGTGAAGGAAATCAAATCAGAGTAGGGGTAGCGACCCGAGTACCCGATCCCAAGCTCTCCTACTAGCGCGCACCCGCGGCGGCCCCGTCGGCCACCCCACCGCTGGCCCACAGCCCAGTCGCCGCCTCCCCCCTCGCGGAAAGAAATCTTATACGACCGGGTCGTACAACCCAGATCGAACGACCCTTTCCTCTGAGAGACACGTGGACTGCGTGAATCTTAAAGCAAGTATCCACTTCCATCTTCTTCCCCGGGACATGAAATTCTTGTGCCGCAGCCACAACTCCTCGCTTACCGTGTACCAGTCGTTCCCGGCCGGAGTCACCTCTGGAGACTGTCCGGCAGCGCCGTAAATCTGGCCGGCGCAGACTTTATGCTCCCTAATTTATGTTGTTATTGCAATCGCTAAATTCCTAAATTCATGGAGGATTAGTTCCCGGCGTTCCTGCTCCTTTTCTTGGCGCTCCGTTCATGCTCCCATGCAAAGATTTATCGAACGGGTGACAACACCAACATCGAGCAGCCATGCCACCGCCGAGGCAGTCAAGTAGCAGCCGGGGACGACGAGGTGGTGGCCATGGACGGAGCACTGATGGCTCCACAGGCGAGCTGCCGGGGCGCGAATGAGCGCGGTCGTCGACGAGGGGGAGAGCAGCGGGGACGGAGCTCCGATACTTCCGCGGTAGCGCGACAAGGCGAGTTGCAGCGGCGGCGATGAACAGCGAGCATCGGAGGCAGGAGCGCTGGAGAGGAAACAAACACATTCACGATTTATTTGTGAGAAGGGGATAACTGCCTTTGAGATTCGTTTCGCCACGTGTCAGCCGATGGAGAGGGTCTTACCATTGGGAGCGTGCGACCCGGGTCACATAAGATTCCCAACCCCCCCTCCCCCCCGCGCGCTGCCCGTGAGCAAGCCGGTTGTCGCCCCGCCGCCATCCCTATCGTCTTCCCGGTCAAATCTGGATCGTGACCTCTTGCTTCCGACGCCGCCGACGATGCCGGACCTGCCCACCCAGCTTCATGCCGTGCCCATGCCGATGCCGGTGATGCCTCCGTGCGAGCTCGTAGCGCCCGTGTCACCGAAGCTTCCCATGCCCGCGGCTATCGGCAACTGCCCAACTCCTGCGCCGGCCACTACGACCCCAATGCCCCCCATGCCCGCGGCAGCTGGTGGCTGCCCCGCTCCGTCTACGGCGGCTACTGCTGTCAACATCCTCGTCCCCGTGGCTCCATCCCTCCCAACCGGCTGCGTCCCGGAGCTCGCGTCCGTCACCACCGAGCTAGCTCCCCTCCGAGCCAGCGCCCGTGGACCCTCCGGCACCATCGTTCGCCGCCGCTGCACTTGCTTGCCGTAGATCGGACCAGGCCATTGGAGGGCGGAAGGCTCGTTCACAGGAGGGCCTGGATCCCTTTGCTTGGACGCCCTTGCCCGCCTGGCGGCCAACCTCCTGCACTCACTACTCCTGCGCCGCGCGATGTTGCTGGAGGCGATCGGTTCATCCCGCCCGTGCGTCCAGGTTGGGACAATTGGCGTGGATGCTTCCATCGTGAGGAGGCGACGGCCGTTCTCGAGTGTGAGCTTGGGGGTGGTAGACTGTCTCCAAGGGGCGCCGCTCGCGCCTCCTACAGCTTTTCCTCGCCCCTCCATCAATGTGTGGCGTTCCCCTCCGGCGTGGCTGAGAGAAGTTTCCGATGTCTCTGTCAAGGTCATCGCACACACTCCTGCAGGGATCCAATCCGATGCACGGACTGCCTTCGATCTGGACACATCCCTCTTTTCTGTCGTCCTAAGAAGCCTATCCACCAAGCTTCGCCGCTCCAATGTCATGCTCCATCGCTTGCATCCACCGGTGATGTCTCCATGATAGATGTGCAGTTCTGGTCTGTCTCAGCTGAGCAAGTCGACTTGGTGGAGGAGACCGAGATGCTTCGCACTGAGCTTCGCGACTGCCTTGCGCGTGTTGGCAGTGTTTTGGGAAGGGCAGAGGCCGCTCTTGCCAAACTAGAGGTGGTGCCTGATGTGTCTTCGTTGCCTGAGCTTCAGATTGGGTCTGTGCCTGATGGGTCCCTGCTGTCCAAGATCCAGATTGGCTTTGTCGATGGGGAAGCTGGCATGTATGGAGATCTCTCCCCTCGTGCTACAGCCTGTCGGTTGCCGCTGCCCGTCGTGTCGATTGCTTCTAGGAGTGAATTCGTTATCGAGGTCATGGCTCCGGTGCTGCAGATTATGCCCGAGCTTCAGAAGCTCTGTGGGGAGCCCACTTCGCCTATTTCGATGGTGCTTCCTGAGGAGACGGGGTCTCTTAGAGGGGACTTGGCGATGCCGACTGCGACTTCATCATCTTCGTTGGAGCCGAGTCAGGCGCTCGCCTTTGTGGACCTTGGAGGTTTGGTTGTTGCTACTGCTCTCTCACCTGAGGTTGTTGGCCTAGTGGCGTCTGTTGGTGCTGAGGTTGATGAGGAAGGTGCTTTGGCACCTATTTCTGAGGCGTCGAAGCCCGCCCGGTCTCTCATCTTTGACCGTGACGCTATGTTGGCACTTATTGACGAGGTGGTCTTCGCGAAAAATCTTGGCCGGTTGCTCGACGGCTTGGATGCAGCTTGTCCTGGGTCTGCCAAGACGATTGCTTGCCTCCTAGCGGAGGAGGTTTCTACGGGCAAAATGAAGAAGGTGAAGAAGGCTGTCAGGAGCATAGGCAAGAAGAGTGACGCCATTAGAAAGGCGTCTGCGGCTGCTTAATGGAGGATGCTCAGTCTCTTCGTCGTCCATCTTCGACTGACTCGCCTATTTGGTGGCGTTCGGTGGTTACGTTGAGGGTTTTGTTGCGACGTCGATATGCGAGGGTTTGTGGTTGCATGTTATGTATGTTTGTCGGGTTGACCATGGTGTCATGGAGTTTCTTTCTTAGAGAGTAGTCCACATGTGATCTATATGTATCGGTTTTCGCCCAGATTTTCATTAATTAACCAGACAATTCACTTCTTCTTAATTAATCGATAAGGCAAATCTTTTGCCTCCCTTTCGAAAAAATATCGTCTGTATTTTACTCATTGTAGATGCCCTTGTAGCAAGTATAGCGAGTCACCATATTGATCCATTCGTTACAATAACTGTCCAACTCTCAGCGACAACGCGTAAGAACGCAACCTGTTGGCCCAACTTGGCGGTGGAGCGTCGCAGATGTCGTGCAAAATGTCAAATATGAATAAAACTAATTTTGTTCTCCCCCAAATCCTTTGAAACCTTTTCAGGGTTATTCTATCCATCAATCACAAATGATCCAAAAATCACCACAATAACACAATATTTTTATATAAAAAGAGATATACACAGCATTAGTCACACAGCTCTTGCGAGATGAGTAGTTTGGTCACGCATCTTCTAAAATGTTACTATAAATCAGTCACACAAGACTGTTTTATGAGCAAAAGCGTTACTCATGTTGAGGTGTCCTGCAAGTAGACCGTTTTCTTGTGAAAAGAACCCTGGCAATATTTTTGAAGGTGTTGTTTGCGAATCATTGGGTCCATAAGGTCAGGATAACCTTAGTGCAACATTTCCTCAAACGCATCCCTTGTGGTCGCTCTCCCCATGCCCCCGGTACCACCTTGTCGGTGACATTCACGCTACCGTCGAATAGGATGCTGGCGACCACCCTGCCATTCACGGCGTCGAGGTGCACAGACTAGCACGTCGGGCACATGGACATGGGGTGCACCAGCACCGCGAATGGAGCCGCCAGGAACCAAGCCGTCGTCCGTGCTGTCATTGAGGAGGCTATTGGGTGGTGCGTCGCCAACTGCGCTTCAACAATAATACTTACCACTGTGGAGGAGGCTTGCTAGCCGCGCCCTCGAACTCCAAGGGATGTTTTCACAGAGGAGAGGCGACATGCCTCCGGTGACTCAAGAGACATGCACATCATTAATTTCACAAAATTTTGAAAGCATATAACTAGCCACAAGACCTCTCCATGCCATTCCTCGTTATGCGGTGACTGCCCCAGTGGCATTGCCAAAACAGTGGTCACCGCCACTGCTCTAGCCGGCCCCTACCACGACACTGCGCCGCTCGCGCTCGTCCCCTACCCCTAGCCTCCCTGTGCTTCCTACGACGCTCCCCTGATCCTCCCCTGTGTTGTGGTCGCGTGCCCGGACCCTGGCAGAGGCCAGCCACGTCCACCATTGTTCTGTTCGACCAACAACCTACTACTGTCGTCTTGTCACAACTGTGGACTTACAGGTCCATGCGTCACCTCTAAGCTCCACCTCCTCTCGCAGTCTCGCTCCTGACCTCTCTGTCGTCGAGCACCGACACCTCCCGAGTAGCGTCCTTAACTCCTCCTCTCGGCCTCGCCTATATAAGCCCCCGAGCATGCCAGAGCGCTCCAGTATCTTCATCTCGTGTCCAGTAGCACGCACGTGCACGGGATCGATCTGCCGAGCCCTTCTTCCTCCTCTCCGGCGAGGTGCCGCCGCCCAACCCCTCTGTCCATTTTGAGCCACTTGTACCCCCCTCGAATTAGTCCCGACGTGTGTTCCTTTGGGAAATTTGCTCCCCGAACCACCTTAAATTGATCGAACGCTGCCCACAACACCGATCCAAACGGACAAAATTGACGTCCGTTTGCGTCAACACATTTGAGTTGCCCTAACAACAAGGAAAAGGTTCACTTGATTTTAATTTATGATGTCCATCAATTGGGACCAGACCCACAAGGTTAAAATTCATAAATGTATAAGAACACCAGGTCTTTTCTCCCATAAGGCCAACTCCAACACGCAACCCCAAATGGTTCCGGATTTCATTCATTTGGGTCGGGCAAATGGGCGGCGGCCGGCCCTTTCTACCCATGCATTTTTCGTGTGGCCAACGAGCGGAGACATTTTGTCCGGTCGCATGAACTTAATACAAAATGAAAATGGAATAGAAATTCGCCGCGGGCAGTCATGCCAGCGGCCATAGTTTCATGCCGGTGAGAGCGCCAGTGGCCGACACCTATGACAGCCTACAAAAAAATCATCATCCCCCATAGTTTTCACGTCGGCAAACAAATGCTAGCGGTCGACACATTTGCCAGCATAGAAAAAATGGCCATAGTTCATGTCTCACGCCCCCAGTTCATGCCGGTATACAAAATGACGTCGCTCTTAGCCGTGGCTCAATCATCTAGATCAAGCATCTTTGCTTCTTCTCAAACCAACTTCTTCTCCGAGGACATCTTGCTAAGTCCACGGTCATGAAAGCTAGTGCCACCTCTTTTGCTTTGGTGTTTGCATTGGTGGCCTCGATCTCGAGCTTCTTCCTTGGCCTCCTCCATGTCAAGCTTCCTACTCTTGACGGTCTCCTTCATGCCGAGCTTCTTTGTTTGGAGCTCCATGTAGGCCTTCATTTGCTCCTATTTTTCTTGGCGCTTCCTCTCGTCCCTTGCTTCCTTTTGGGTCATCATGCCTTGAAAAGTTTCACGGTGAAAGATGCCGCATCACGCTTCTCGTCCACCTTGGAGTTGGTCTTGCCCCTCGGCCTCTTCACTCCATCTCCATCCCCAGCCGCGGTTACCGGCCATCCATTCTTCTTTAGAGCAGCATATTGATCTTTGAACTTGGGACAATCTTTGATGAGCGTCCAATAATGGATGAGGGTGAATGGCTTGTTCGCATGTCGGGCCTTGAAGGCTTACAAAGTTTGGAATGCCTACATAATCAAAGCCAAAATGTAATAGGGACCGGCACATAATGTAATAAACATGAACATGGCATTGAAACAAAGAGAAGAAGTCCATACCAAGTAGCCCACGCTTAGGCCACTCACGGGGCGGGCTTCAATGCTCTCAAGCACGACACAAAACTTCTTGCATCTATTATATAATTAAGACAAAAGACAAACAAAGCATCACGTTTGTCCACATAGATTGAATTATCATGACCGTAAATTTCTATTATTACTGGTCGGATTTAAAAGATGTAGCGTAACATATAGTTTTTGTCTACACACAATTTGACACATCACGTGTCACGTACTAATAGTTCAACATGTCTTTGCTTTGTTAGAAAAAAAACTCAGATGACTTCCTATTAAAAAGTTAGTCCGAATCAAGCCGGACTAGCGTACGTTTGGTGCATAAAAAAAGACCACCTTACGTTTAGGTTCTGCAGCCAGCTCGCTAGGTAAGAGTCCAATTAGGAAACAAAACAGTACGGAAGTGTCCCACGATAACGCTCCCACCCACAAAAAGAACAAGCGTCCGAGCAGAGTAAGTACGTGGCCTGATGTCCTCTCATATTTCAGCAAATCAGTCCGGGTGTTGGCTTTTTTTTTTGCGCTATTTTTTTTATGCTCTACATGTTGCTAAAAATAATAGTAGCGCTCTACATTGGGAAACAAACTTTCTCTAAGATTGAGAAAATAGATTAGATAAACAAACCTGAAAAATGGAACGGCTAAAACAGAACATGGCATGAACGTACTTTGCCATAGCAAAGTAGAACTGCCAACATCTAAAAAAAAAAGAAGGAAAGCATCACTGCCAACAACTTAAAAAAAAGGAAAGAACCGCTGGCAACTATAAAGGAGTGTGAGCGCCCCCCAACAAAATAAACTGTGATATGAGTTCAGCAAATTAATCAATCCAGACTCTTTTTTTTTTGTTAACAAAAATCTATCTACATCTACATTTGTGCTTCACATTGGGATAATAAACCCGTGAGCAGGTTTTTTTTCTCAAAGCAGATTAAAAGAGTAGATGTGTGTGCACAAGGCATAGAGCATGGGCAAACAATTTCAAAAAATACATTTTTAATAATAAAGTATGCCCACAATAGGATGTAAGCATCAATAAATCAAAACCAGACATCTGATACTCAAAAGACATGAACATCTAAGTGCGAACTTTTTATTTCTATTCTCACATTTTTTTCAAATGAACCGTGATGTGTGTTCTAATTACAAAGGTTTTTTTTTGCGAATGCTAATTACAAGGGTTGATAGTATAAATTAAGGAATTTTCATAAGAGATAGTCATGTGAAGGACCACGTGAAAGCATAGAAAATGTAAGTACATGCAATAGATAAACACCTCTTCCTTCTCAAAATATAAGGCGCACAACTAAATGTTCAATCAATGTTTGAAATTTTATACAAAATATAGTAAAAGTGTATGGATTATATATGCAAGAATAACATCATTTATTTTTTGATTTATCATAAATTAGAATCATAAAACAAATTGTGGATTTGAAACTACGAATAATTTTGGAACATATGGAGCAGTGTATTATTATACTATTAAGAGTAGGCCACTTGCACCCATCAACCCAAAGTCGCAGAACTCTTGGAGAACCTATGAATATCCCAATGATGTATACTTATGAGTTTAGTTTGTAGCAGTAATTGTGTTGAGAGAAGACGCGAGAGCGATACTCATAACCATCATGGATAAGTTGGACGGCTCTAGAGTTCCTTTATAATATCCCAATTATGTAAGTTTAAGCAATTTGATTGGTAATAGTAAATGTATTGAAGCAGACCAATGGATTGATGAGCAAACAAATTGAGTTAGATTTTATTCCTGGGAAAAAGGAGGGTGATAATAGAACACGGTAAAAGATGGAGCGGTAAAATGGTCAATATGATTGTGTAAATATGATGAAATGAGACATATGTTTATATTTGCATGTACACGCAGAAGAAAAATGGAAATTCTACTGCCATAAAGACAGGTCTTGGGGTCTACCCATGGAATCCAAGTATGTAATGTTGACGTCGAGTGGTGACTTCAGGAACATATGATATTAGGGAGAAATTATCCACAATGTGGATTATACGCAGAATCCTATTTATGATAGTTGAGATTAAAAACTTAAATTAAAAGGTATACGTGTAGTAGTAGCTAAATCAGCTTTGATGAATTAATCTGTAGCAAATATACTGCATGAAGTGCATGCAATACCATTATTACTAATGACACCAATTAACCAACTAACCAGTAAAATCTATTTTATATAAATTATGAGAATCAGTCATATTAGATAGCCATAAAACAACCTCGAAGACGATTTTCTTGGAGAATAAGTACTCAAAAAATGTTACTATATGTCATGAACAAACTTATTGTCAAAAATCTATTAAATAATCCACATTGATTACACGTTGCTATTTTTATGAAAAAGGAAGGGATACTATCGGTGAAACGATAGATGCGGTAGTAATAGGAGAAGTATTGACTGGAATAGAAGTATAAATACAATTTTCATAAGGACACTAAAATAGTACTGCTTCAAAAAAAGACCGTAAGTGATTCTATCGAGCTAATTGATATGTTTCCATGGAATAAATTTTTATAACATTTAAATATATTTGTACATATGAAAAGGTCAATGTATACATGCATATAATCCACCAATATATTAGATAGCCATAAAACAACCTCGAAGATGATTTTCTTGGAGAATAAGTACTCAAAAAATGTTACTATATGTCATGAACAAACTTATTGTCAAAAATCTATTAAATAATCCACATTGATTACACGTTGCTATTTTTATGAAAAAGGAAGGGATACTATCGGTGAAAAGATAGATGAGGTAGTAATAGGAGAAGTATTTGACTGGAATAGAAGTATAAATACAATTTTCATAAGGACACTAAAATAGTACTGCTTCAAAAAAAGACCGTAAGTGATTCTATCGAGCTAATTGATATGTTTCCATGGAATAAATTTTTATAACATTTAAATATATTTGTACATATGAAAAGGTCAATGTATGCATGCATATAATCCACCAATAACAAATATTGTCGAAGGACAAACTAATGAAATAAATATACTGAGCACGAGAACATGTAAGAAATCTGGGGGCATGAATGCACGAGCTGCCACACAGGTAATGATAAGGCGTACAGAAGAAGAAAAAACAAGTTTGGATGGAAGACGTCATATTTAGATTTTGCTCTTGGTTGAGGTTTATTTATCGTTTTGAAATATCATATAGATTTATGCCTTCTCTACAGTCATTGCCAACCCATGATGAATGAAGAATAGACCAAGAGCGACAATAATCTGTGCTGCCTAAGTTTCTAAAACTACGTTCTAATATATTAATGATATTTTAATTGTAAACGAAAATAGTATCAATTTATCAATTGTTTACTTACAATACTAACAATTTATATAGCATATTCATAGGAAAATAATGGGAAAACTAATGACCTGGAGACCCTATCAAAAATCTAAAACAACGCATGCAAATAAATGCGAAAAATCTAGCCGCGCAAATGCGCGGGCCACACTGCTAGTTCTTATTGAATAAACCCCCATCTCTTTTGGATTGAGTTGATGCCACATGTGCTCGCAAACTTGTAGGGTGGAAACTTCCTATGTTCATGAAAGGTTGTATATATGAGGTACCCCCCCCCCCCCCAAATGGCACCTTTTTGCTCGGCGTCGGTCTTGGGATCTTGCCCTATTTCCTTTCAACTCTCGCAAATCAACATGTCCTCATCCTTGGTGTATGATCTCATGCGAATGCTTTGCTTCCTCTTTTGTGCATTTGCTCTTTGGGTGACCTCATCAATAAACAATGGCTCCTCGTCAATGTCTAAGTCCTCTTCTTCCTATTCGCAATAGATGTGTTCATGCCATGAGTTGCCATGGTCGTCAGCCTCTTCTTCTTCGTGGTCACCGAAGTGTTCAACACCATCTTGGCCGCGACCGTCTTAGCTTTGGGTCTCGTCAAGATTGAAGGCTTGGCCTTGACCATCGGGGTGGAAGGCTTGGCCACAACCCTCGTAGATGACGTTCTCCATGAAATTGTTGAAGTCAGGGTTGCCTTGCGCATGCGTCGGGTTGGGAGTTCCGTCGAACAGGTTGCGGGCATGATGTTTGCTTGAACTACGTCGGTATTTCCCCAGAGAGGAAGGGATGATGCATAACAGCAACGGTAGATATTGTAAGTGCATCTAGTGCCCCTTAGTTATTTTGGTGTATTGAATACTTATAGGTTAAGGGACTAATATGTTTGTGAGTGTACACAAGCTCTATAAGTCGATGAGGAGTTTGATATTTACGATGAAAGTCGACCCCTAAAAATGTATGTCTTCAGCTGCAGACTTTGGTTCTCCTGAAGATTTTGAAAGTGAAGAAATTGGTGTGACCTTGAAGATTTGGATATTCATGCGAGGATTATGAAGCGTGAATACTTTTGTTTTGGTTGTTTCATTTTCTCTTTCTCGAGTCATAGGAAACACCGTACTGTTAAAGGGGGTCGAGCTAATACTAAGGAAACTGATTTCCAAGTGATGCTCATCTCAAAATCCTACACCTACCCAATCCTTTCGAGTGAAGCCATTGGAATTCTCATATCAGTTCAGTCAATTTCTTTAGTGACAGAGACGAAGATCTTCTAGTCTCTAAGGAATTTGTTCTGACTGAGGAGTTAGGAACTCGCCAGTGCAAATTGCCTACACAGTGAGGAACATGATAGCCCTGAGGAATTTGAACCTCATATTTCCGACCGTTGATGTGCTATGCGCCAACTGTCCAAAATATCTTCCCACCTAACGGTCATATCACTGAAGGGCATTTATGTCTTATCATGTCGGGCTGCTCCCTAGGCTATAAATAGCTGCGCCCTACAACCACTAGCTGGTTGGCTGCTCTGAGAGAAACTAACACTTGTCATTGAGAGCATCCCATCCTCCGAGGACTTTGGGCAAAAATCATCAAGTAAGGAAAACCCAAAACCCAAACCCAAACACCTACAAACCCAAAGTTATTGAGCATAACTGAAGAGATTGTTCCTATGTGGAACCGACGCTTGTTACCTTTGAGGACTATGTATCCTCCAAACGGTTAGGTGTCATGGTCTGAGCATCCAAGAGGAATTGTGGATCGCCGAGTGACCAAGTCTGTGAAGGTTTGGAAGTCACCTGAAGACTTACCACGAGTGTTGGGTGAGGTCTGTGTGACTTTAGCTCAAGGAGAATATGGTGAGGACTGTTTGTCCGGGACTAGGTGTCCTCGAGTTTAAATACTCGGCCTCTCCAACCAGACGTACAACTATCACAACAGTTGGAACTGGTCTACCAAATCATTGTCTTCACCAAGCCAACTGGTTCTATTTCCTCAACCCTTTCATTTCCTCATTCTTGTGTTGATGAACCTGATCATTACTGTTTGAAGACTTTGACTGAAGACTTTCTCTAATTCCTCAATCCTAATTCTTCAGTCACATAGTCTTCAGCCTGCTTATCCTGTTTTCACGCTATATGTACTCTGTGCTTGTTTTCATTTTATCATGATGACTATGTTGTTGCTTTGTTATGTTTATACCTGAGTACTTATTCCGCTGCTAGTGTGTCGTTGCTTAGGAATTTGTTCACCTAGAAATTCCTCAGTGACAAATTTGTAAAAATCGCCTATTCACCCCCCTCTAGTAGATATAACGCACTTTCAATTGGTATCAGAGCAAGGTACTCCCTTGTTCTTTGTGATTTTGGTTTAACCACCTGGAGTTTTAGTAAAGTCGACTGCAGGAATGAAGAAAGTGACATGCCCCATCTTTGACGGTCATGATTATCCCAAGTGGATGGCCATGATGAAGAAGCGCCTCATGGCGATGAACAACGAATTGTGGACCGTCACTAAGATTGGTCTTACTGATCTATGCAAGATGGCGGAGGCTGGTGATATTCACAAGTACACTCTACTTAACCTGACGGTGAAGGACATCATCTGCTCCTGTTTGTCCCAAAATTAGTTCAGGAACATCATGCATCTCAACCATGCGAAGCTTATCTGGGACCAACTCTCTGAGGTCTATGAAGGTCATCGAACTCGGCATGATCCCTGGTTTGAGGATTTCAAGGAATCGCTCAATGAGATGACTTTCGATCCAGAATCATCATCTTCTGCATCATGCCTTTAACTGATAATGTAACCGAATTCTACCTTTCTGAGTCTGGATTCTACCTTTCTGAGTCTAGTGATGATGAATCTGGTGATGAATTTAGACCTAGCTATACCAAACTTGCTTCCCTTGCTGTTAAACAACAAAAGGCTTTGGAAAAGATTCAAAATCTGCTAGACAAAAGCGATGACCTGTTGGGTGAGGAATTGAATCAAACTGAGACTTTAACTGATAATCTTCAGAGACTTCAGCTTAAGTTTGACAATCTTCAGGTTCATCATAACTCTCTCTTAACTGATCATGAAAAGCTTTATTATGAATTTCTTCAGAGAAAGCAAGATCTTGAGAAGTTAAAAGTGATTTATGAAGATCTTTAGAAGGAAAACGATTCATTGCTTGCTCAACAGATCAGTTCCGCGCAGGAAGAATTTATTCCACCATGTCTGAAATGCATTAAGCATGAATCTGCTAATTCTTCATCTGAATGTTCAAATGCTTCTATTGCTGCAAATTCTTCAACTGTCTCTGTGGTCACAAATTCCTCATCCGAGGATACCACAAGTATCACTGATGATAATGCAGGGTTGAAGGAATTGTATGTGACATGCATATACAAAAGCCTAAAAGGGTATCAGACTCTTTGTGATGTGCTCAAAAAGCAGATCTTGAACAGGAATCCCAGGAAAGAGGGTATTGCCTTTGAGAGGAAACTCAATGTTGATGGGACCTACTGAAAACCTGAGCAGTACCCCAAAACCTCATGGGTTGCTGCGAACGGACCTCCTGTAGATCCATGCACTTTATCTGGCTTTACCTGTGAATCTTCATATTCCTCTGATGACTCATTTGACTCCAACTATAAACTGTTCAAGAATCAAAATGGTGAAGTATTTGCTCGATATGTTGCTCGAGAGGCTGTAGTTCAACTCGGGCACTTGTCGCCCAGAGTTAACTGCCGCTCGTTCTACTACTACCCCAGCCGTGACGGGTATGGTGGGCCACCCCAGGTTGCCAACGGAGATCACGAGACGGATCCTGCATTGTTGCATCTGGTGCGCTATGTAAGTGCACTAGAGGATTTGTTTGATCAAATCACTCTTGATCTGATCGCAGCTCATGGAGAACTGATACGCCGAGCCCCGGCAAGAGGAGAAGATGAGCCCGACGCCGACAACACAATCGTGTTGTTCGGACAACCGATCGAGTCCTTGAGGTCTGCCCCAGCCATCAACCAAAATACTTTGATGTCCCCCGAAGTGCTTCGTCGCCTTTTGGGAACACGCTCCAACGGGATTGTGGCCAACAATCCCCGGGATGGTCATCATCGCTACCCCGACCCTGCAGCCCCTCAACCCCCTCCAGCTAATCCCGACGGTGAAAACCGTGGAGAAACCTTGACATCCACGAGGCACGCCCACTTAGATATTAACGAGGTAGACTAAGTTACTCGAGTAGTACCGAGTCTTAGTATGACCACGCCCTGTAATTGTGTGATCCTGTATCGCCATAATTAAATGTTGTTTGCTCGTACGCCCCTTTTTTAAATAGTAGCCAAACCTTTTGGTTTCAGGTAATAGGAATAATATTTTCAAAACAACTCTTAGCAAAATCTCGAGGACGAGATTTTTCTTAAGGGGGGGGGGGGGGGTAGTGTTGTAACACCCCAAAAATTTAACCATGTTTTGTTTATTAAAATTTTGCCGGGAAATTAAAAAATTTATTTTTTTGGATTTATTTTTGATCTCAGAACCTCTCTTTTCTTCTATGTTGTGGAGTTTTCTAAAGGAAATATGCCCTAGAGGCAATAATAAAGTTATTATTTATTTCCTTATTTCATGATAAATGTTTATTATTCATGCTAGAATTGTATTAACCGGAAACATGATACATGTGTGTGAATACATAGACAAACATAACGTCACTAGTATGCCTCTACTTGACTAGCTCATTAATCAAAGTGTTGGGGAACGTAGTAATTTCAAAATTTTCCTACGCACACGCAAGATCATGGTGATGGCATAGCAGCGAGAGGGGAGAGTGTTGGTCCACGTACCCTCGTAGACCGTAAGCGGAAGTGTTATCACAACGCGGTTGATGTAGTCGTACGTCTTCACGATCCGACCGATCCAAGCACCGAACGTACGGCACCTCCGAGTTCAGCACACGTTCAGCTTGATGATGATCTCCGGGCTCCGATCCAGCAAAGCTCCGGAGATGAGTTCCATCAGCACGACGGCGTGGTGACGATGATGATGTTCTACCAGCGCAGGGCTTCGCCTAAACTCCGCGACGATATGACCGAGGTGGAATATGGTGGAAGGGGGCACCGCACACGGCTAAGGAACGATCCGCAGATCAACTTGTGTGTCTATGGGGTGCCCCCCCGCCCCCGTATATAAAGGAGCAAGGGGGGAGGCCGGACGGCCCTTGGAAGGCGCGCCAAGGAGGAGGAATCGTCCTCCTAGTAGGAGTAGGACTCCTCCTTTCCTACTCCTACTAGGAGGGGGAAGGAAGGGGGAGAGGGGGAAGGAAAGGGGGGGCGCCGCCCCCCCTCCTAGTCCAATTCAGACCAGAGGGGGGAGGGGGCACGCGGCCCATGCTGGCCACCCCTCTCTCCTTTCCCCTAAGGCCCATAAGGCCCATTATTCTCCCGGGGGGGGGGGGGTTCCGGTAACCCCTCCGGCACTTCGATTTTCTCCGAAATCACTCGTAACACTTCCGGTGTCCGAATATAGTCGTCCAATATATCAATCTTTATGTCTCGACCATTTCGAGACTCCTCGTCATGTCCGTGATCACATCCGGGACTCCGAACAAACTTCGGTACATCAAAACTTATAAACTGATAATAAAACTGTCATCGTAACGTTAAGCGTGCGGACCCTACGGGTTCGAGAACTATGTAGACATGACCTAGAACTATTCTCGGTCAATAACCAATAGCGGAACCTGGATGCCCATATTGGTTCCTACATATTCTACGAAGATCTTTATCGGTCAAACCGCATAACAACATACGTTGTTCCCTTTGTCATCGGTATGTTACTTGCCCGAGATTTGATCGTTGGTATCCAATACCTAGTTCAATCTCGTTACCGGCAAGTCTCTTTACTCGTTACGTAATGCATCATCCCATAACCAACTCATTGGTCACATTGCTTGCAAGGCTTATAATGATGTGCATTACCGAGAGGGCCCAGAGATACCTCTCCGACAATCAGAGTGACAAAACCTAATCTCGAAATACGCCAACTCAACATGTACCTTCGGAGACACCTGTAGTACTCCTTTATAATCACACAGTTACGTTGTGACGTTTGGTAGTACCCAAAGTGTTCCTCCGGTAAACGGGAGTTGCATAATTCTCATAGTTACAGGAACATGTATAAGTCATGAAGAAAGTAATAGCAATATACTAAACGATCAAGTGCTAGGCTAACGGACTGGGTCATGTCAATCACATCATTCTCCTAATGATGTGATCCCATTAATCAAATGACAACACATGTCTATGGTTAGGAAACATAACCATCTTTGATTAATGAGCTAGTCAAGTAGAGGCATACTAGTGACTATATGTTTGTCTATGTATTCACACATGTATCATGTTTCCGGTTAATACAATTCTAGCATGAATAATAAACATTTATCATGAAATAAGGAAATAAATAATAACTTTATTATTGCCTCTAGGGCATATTTCCTTCAGTCTCCCACTTGCACTAGAGTCAATAATCTAGTTCACATCGCCATGTGATTTAACACCAATATTCATATCTGTATATGATTAACACCCATAGTTCACATCATCATGTGACCAACACCCAAAGTGTTTACTAGAGTCAATAATCTAGTTCACATCTCTATGTGATTAACACCCAAAGAGTACTAAGGTGTGATCATGTTTTGCTCATGAGAGAAGCTTGGCATAGGGAATGACTTTCATTCTCTTTTCTATTTTCTGCCGTGGTCGGGATTTGAGTCTTACTCAATTTCACACCTTTGCAACACAGGCAAGAACTCTTTCTTTGACTGTTCCATTTTGAACTACTTCAAAATCTTGACAAGGTATGTATTTATTGAAAAACTTATCAAGCGTCTTGATCTATCTCAATAGATCTTGATGCTCAATATGTAAGTAGCTTTACTGAGGTCTTTCTTTTAAAGAACTCCTTTCAGACACTCCTTTATGCTTTGCAGAATAATTCTACATTATTTCCGATCAACAATATGTCATTCACATATACTTATCAGAAATGCTGTAGTGCTCCCACTCACTTTCTTGTAAATACAGGCTTCACCGTAAGTCTGTACAAAACTATATGCTTTGATCAACTTATCAAAGCGTATATTCCAACCCTGAGATGCTTGCACCAGTCCATAAATGGATCGCTGGAGCTTGCACATTTTGTTAGCACCTTTAGGATTGACAAAACCTTCTGGTTGCATCATATACAACTCTTCTTTAAGAAAACCATTAAGGAATGCAGTTTTGACATCCATTTGCCAGATTTCATAAAATGTGGCAATTGCTAACATGATTCGGACAGACTTAAGCATCGCTACAGTTGAGAAAATCTCATTGTAGTCAACACCTTGAACTTGTCGAAAAACCTTTCACAACAAGTCGAGCTTTGTAGATAGTAACACTACTATCAGTGTCCGTCTTCCTCTTGAAGATCCATTTATTTTCTATGGCTTGCTGATCATCGGGCAAGTCAATCAAAGTCCATACTTTGTTTTCATACATGGATCCCATCTCAAATTTCATGGCCTCCAGCCATTTTGCGGAATCTGGGCTCATCGTCGCTTCCTCATAGTTCGTAGGTTCATCATGGTCAAGTAACATGACTTCCAGAATAGGATTACCGTACCACTCTGGTGCGGATCTTACTCTGGTAGACCTACGAGGTTCAGTAGAAACTTGATCTGAAGTTTCATGATCAATATCATTAGCTTCCTCACTAATTGGTGTAGTTGTCACAGGAACCGGTTCTTGTGATGAACTACTTTCCAATAAGGGAGTAGATATAGTTATCTCATCAAGTTCTACTTTCCTCCCACTCACTTCTTTCGAGAGAAACTCCTTCTCTAGAAAGGATCCGATTTTAGCAACGAAAATCTTGCCTTCAGATCTGTGATAGAAGGTGTACCCAATAGTCTCTTTTGGGTATCCTATGAAGATACATTTCTCCGATTTGTGTTCGAGCTTATCTGGTTGAAGTTTCTTCACATAAGCATCGCAACCCCAAACTTTAAGAAACGACAACTTTGGTTTCTTGCCAAACCAAAGTTCATAAGGCGTCGTCTCAACGGATTTTGATGGTGCCCTATTTAACGTGAATGCGGCCGTCTCTAAAGCATAACCCAAAACGATAGTGGTAAATCAGTAAGAGACATCATAGATCGCACCATATCTAGTAAAGTGTGATTACGACGTTCGGACACACCATTTCATTGTGGTGTTCCGGGTGCCGTGAGTTGCGAAACTATTACGCATTGTTTCAAGTGTAGACCAAACTCGTAACTCAAATATTCTCCTCCACGATCAGATCGTAGAAACTTTATTTTCTTGTTACGATGATTTTCCACTTCACTCTGAAATTCTTTGAACTTTTCAAATGTTTCAGACTTGTGTTTCATTAAGTAGATATACCCATATCTGCTTAAATCATCTGTGAAGGTGAGAAAATAACGATACCCGCCGCGAGCCTCAACATTCATTGGACCACAAACATCAGTATGTATGATTTCCAACAAATCAGTTGCTCGCTCCATAGTTCCGGAGAACGGCGTTTTAGTCATCTTGCCCATAAGGCACGGTTCGCAAGTACCAAGTGATTCATAATCAAGTGATTCCAAAAGCCCATCAGTATGGAGTTTCTTCATGCGCTTTACACCGATATGACCTAAACGGCAGTGCCACAAATAAGTTGAACTATTGTTATCAACTCTGCATCTTTTGGTTTCAACACTATGAATATGTGTATCACTACTATCGAGATTCAATAAAAATAGACCACTCTTCAAGGGTGCATGACCATAAAAGATATTACTCATATAAATAGAACAACCATTATTCTCTGATTTAAATGAATAACCGTCTCGCATCAAACAAGATCCAGATATAATGTTCATGCTCAACGCTGGCACCAAATAACAATTATTTAGGTCTAATACTAATCCCGATGGTAGATGTAGAGGTAGCGTGCCGACCGCGATCACATCGACTTTGAAACCATTTCCCACACGCATCGTCACCTCGTCCTTAGCCAATCTTCGCTTAATCCGTAGTCCCTGTTTCGAGTTGCAAATATTAGCAACAGAACCAGTATCAAATACCCAGGTGCTACTGCGAGCATTAGTAAGGTACACATCAATAACATGTATATCACATATACCTTTGTTCACTTTGCCATCCTTCTTATCCGCCAAATACTTGGGGCAGTTCCGCTTCCAGTGTCCAATCTGCTTGCAGTAGAAGCACTCAGTTTCAGGCTTAGGTCCAGACTTGGGTTTCTTCTCTTGAGCAGCAACTTGCTTGTCGTTCTTTTTGAAGTCCCCCTTCTTCTTCCCTTTGCCCTTCTTGAAACTGGTGGTTTTGTTAACCATCAACACTTGATGCTCCTTCTTGATTTCTACCTTCGCGGCTTTTAGCATTGCGAAGAGCTCGGGAATAGTCTTGTTCATCCCTTACATATTATAGTTCATCACGAAGCTCTTGTAGCTTGGTGGCAGTGATTGGAGAATTCTGTCAATGACACTATCATCAGGAAGATTAACTCCCAGTTGAATCAAGTGATTATTATACCCAGACATTTTGAGTATATGTTCACTGACAGAACTATTCTCCTCCATATTGCAGCTATAGAATTTATTGGAGACTTCATATCTCTCAATCCGGGCATTTGCTTGAAATATTAACTTCAACTCCTGGAACATCTCATATGCTCCATGACGTTCAAAACGTCGTTGAAGACCCGGTTCTAAGCCGTAAAGCATGGCACACTGAACTATCGAGTAGTCATCAGCTTTGCTCTGCCAGACGTTCTTAACATCGTCAGTTGCATCAGCAACAGGCCTGGCACCCAGCGGTGCTTCCAGGACGTAACTTTTCTGTGCAGCAATGAGGATAATCCTCAGGTTACGGACCCAGTCCGTGTAATTGCTATCATCATCTTTCAACTTTGCTTTCTCAAGGAACGCATTAAAATTCAACGGAACAACAGCACGAGCCATCTATCTACAAACAAATATAGACAAGCAAAATACTATCAGGTACTAAGTTCATGATAAATTTAAGTTCGATTAATCATATTACTTAAGAACTCCCACTTAGACAGACATCTCTCTAGTCATCTAAGTGATCACGTGATCCAAATCAACTAAACCATGTCCGATCATCACGTGAGATGGAGTAGTTTCAATGGTGAACATCACTATGTTGATCATATCTACTATATGATTCACGTTCGGCCTTTCGGTCTCCGTGTTCCGAGGCCATATCTGTATATGCTAGGCTCGTCAAGTATGACCTGAGTATTCCGTGTGTGCAACTGTTTTGCACCCGTTGTATTTGAACGTAGAGCCTATCACACCCGATCATCACGTGGTGTCTCAGCACGAAGAACTTTCGCAACGGTGCATACTCAGGGAGAACACTTCTTGATTATTAGTGAGAGATCATCTTAAAATGCTACCGTCAATCAAAGCAAGATAAGATGCATAAAGGATAAACATCACATGCAATCAATATAAGTGATATGATATGGCCATCATCATCTTGTGCTTGTGATCTCCATCTTCGAAGCACCGTCGTGATCACCATCGTCACCGGCGTGACACCTTGATCTCCATCGTAGCATCGTTGTCGTTTACGCCATCTATTGCTTCGACGACTATTGCCACCGCTTAGTGATAAAGTAAAGCAATTATAGGGCGTTTGCATTTCATACAATAAAGCGACAACCATATGGCTCCTGCCAGTTGCCGATAACTTCGGTTACAAAACATGATCATCTCATACAATAAAATATAGCATCACGTCTTGACCATATCACATCACAACATGCTCTGCAAAAACAAGTTAGACGTCCTCTACTTTGTTGTTGCAAATTTTACGTGGCTGCTACGGGCTTTGCAAGAACCGTTCTTACCTACGCATCAAAAACCACAATGATAGTTCGTCAAGTTAGTGCTGTTTTAACCTTCGCAAGGACCGGGCGTAGCCACACTCGATTCAGCTAACGTGAGAGAGACAGACACCCGCCAGCCACCTTTAAGCACGAGTGCTCGTAATGGTGAAACCAGTCTCGCGTAAGCGTACACGTCATGTCGGTCCGGGCCGCTTCATCTCACAATACCGCCGAACCAATGTGGGGGGCACCCCATAGACACACAAGTTGATCTACGGATCATTCCTTAGCCGTGTGCGGTGCCCCCTTCCACCATATTCCACCTCGGTCATATCGTCGCGGATATACTTTGGTTCGGCGGTATTGTGAGATGAAGCGGCCCGGACCGACATTACGCGTACGCTTACGCGAGACTGGTTTCACCGTTACGAGCACTCGTGCTTAAAGGTGGCTGGCGGGTGTCTGTCTCTCTTACTTTAGCTGAATCGAGTGTGGCTACGCCCGGTCCTTGCGAAGGTTAAAACAGCACTAACTTGACGAACTATCGTTGTGGTTTTTGATGCGTATGTAAAAGCGGTTCTTGCTAAGCCCGTAGCAGCCACGTAAAACTTGCAACAACAAAGTAGAGGACGTCTAACTTGTTTTTGCAGGGCATGTTGTGATGTGATATGGTCAAGACGTGATGCTATATTTTATTGTATGAGATGATCATGTTTTGTAACCGAAGTTATCGGCAACTGGCAGGAGCCATATGGTTGTCGCTTTATTGTATGAAATGCAAACGCCCTGTAATTGCTTTACTTTATCACTAAGCGGTAGCGATAGTCGTAAAAGCAATAGATGGCGTAACGACAACGATGCTACAATGGAGATCAAGGTGTCGAGCCGGTGACGATGGTGATCACAACGGTGCTTCGGAGATGGAGATCACAAGCACAAGATGAAGATGGCCATATCATATCACTTATATTGATTGCATGTGATGTTTATCTTTTATGCATCTTATCTTGCTCTGATTGACGGTAGCATTATAAGATGATCTCTCACTAAATATCAAGAAGTGTTCTCCTTGAGTATGCACCGTTGCCAAAGTTCGTCGTGCCCAGACACCACGTGATGATCGGGTGTGATAAGCTCTACGTCCATCTACAACGGGTGCAAGCCAGTTGTGCACACGCGGAATACTCAGGTTAAACTTGACGAGCCTAGCATATGCAGATATGGCCTCGGAACACGGAGACCGAAAGGTCAAGCGTGAATCATATAGTAGATATGATCAACGTAGTGATGTTCACCATTGAAAACTACTCCATCTCACGTGATGATCGGTTATGGTTTAGTTGATTTGGATCACGTGATCACTTAGATGACTAGAGAGATGTCTGTCTAAGTGGGAGTTCTTAAGTAATATGATTAATTGAACTTAAATTTATCATGAACTTAGTCCTGGTAGTATTTTGCAAATTATGTTGTAGATCAATAGCTCGCGTTGTTGCTTTCATATGTTTATGTTCCTAGAGAAAACTATGTTGAAATATGTTAGTAGCAAAGATGCGGATTGGATCCGTGATCTGAGGTTTATCCTCATTGCTGCACAGAAGAATTATGTCCTTAATGCACCGCTAGGTGACGGACCTATTGCAGGAGCAGATGCAGACGTTATGAACGTTTGGCTAGCTCAATATGATGACTACTTAATAGTTTAGTGCACCATGCTTAACAGCTTAGAATCGGGACTTCAAAGATGTTTTGAACATCATGGACCATATGAGATGTTCCAGGAATTGAAGTTAATATTTCAAGCAAATACCCGAGTTGAGAGATATGAAGTCTCCAACAAGTTCTATGGCTAAAAGATGGAGGAGAATCGCTCAACTAGTGAGCACGTGCTCAGATTGTCTGGGTACTTCAATCGCTTGAATCAAGTGGGAGTTAATCTTCCAGATAAGATAGTGATTGACAGAATTCTCTAGTCACCATCACTAAGTTACTAGAACTTTGTGATGAACTATAATATGCAAGGGATGACGAAAGTGATTCCCAAGCTCTTCGTGATGTTGAAATCGACGAAGGTGGAAATCAAGAAAGAGCATCAACTGTTGATGATTGACAAGATCACTAGTTTCAAGAAAAGGGCAAAGGGAAAGAATGGGAAACTTCAAGTAGAATGGCAAACAAGTTGTCACTCCCGTGAAGAAGCCCAAAGCTGGACCTAAGCCTGAAACTGAGTGCTTCTACTGCAAAGCAAATGGTCACTGGAAGTGGAACTACTCCAAATATTTGGTGGATAAGGAGGATGGCAAAGTGAACAAGGGTATATTTGATATACAGATTATTGATGTGTGCCTTACTAGTGTTTATAGTAGCCCCTGAGTATTTGATACTTGTTCGGTTGCTAAGATTAGTAACTCGAAATAGGAGTTACAGAATAAACAGAGACTAGTTGAAGGGGAAGTGACGATGAGTGTTGGAAGTAGTTCCAAGATAGATATGATCATCATCACACACTCCCTATACTTTCGGGATTAGTGTTAAACCTAAATAAATGTTATTTAGCTTTTGCGTTAAGCATGAATATGATTTGATCATGTTTATTGCAATATGGTTATTCATTTAAAATCAGAGAATAATTGTTGTTCTGTTTACATGAATAAAACCTTCAATGGTCATACACCCAATGAAAATAGTTTATTGGATCTCGATCGTAGTGATACACATATTCATAATATTGATGCCAAAAGATGCAAAGTTAATAATGATAGTGCAACTTATTTGTGGCACCGCCGTTTGGGTCATATCGGTGTAAAGCGCATGAAGAAACTCCATAAAGATGGATTTTCGGAATCACTTGTTTATGAATCATTTGATGCTTGCGAACCGTGCCTTTGGCGAGATGACTAAAACTCCGTTCCTCGGAACAATGGAACGAGCAACAAACTTGTTGGAAATAATACATACTGATGTATGCAGACCAATGAGTATTAGGGCTCGTGGCGGGTATCGTTATTTTCTGACCTTCACAGATGATTTGAGCAGATATGGGTATATCTACTTGATGAAACATAAGTCTGAAATAGTTGAAAGGTTCAAAGAATTTCGGAGTGAAGTGGAAAATCATCGTAACAAGAAAATAAAGTTTCTGCGATCTGATCGTGGAGATGAATATTTGAGTTACGAGTTTGGTCTTCAATTAAAACAATGTGGAATAGTTTCACAAACTCACGCCACCTGGAACACCACAATGTAATGGTGTGTCAGAACGTCGTAATCGTACTTTACTAGATATGGTGTGATCTATGATATCTCTTATCAGTTTACCACTATCGTTTTGGGGTTATGCATTAGAGACAGCTGCATTCACGTTTAATAGGGCACCATCTAAATCCGTTGAGACGATACCGTACGAACTATGGTTTAGCAGTAAACCTAAGCTGTCGTTTCTTAAAGTTTGGAGTTGCGATGCTTATATGAAAAAGGTTTTCAACTTGATAAGCTCGAACCCAAATCGGAGAAGTGCGTCTTCATAGAATACCTAAAGGAAACTATTGGGTACACCTTCTATCACAGATCCGAAGGCAAAAAAACATTCGTTGCTAAAAATGGATCCTTTCTAGAGAAGAAGTTTCTCTCGAAAGAAGTGAGTGGGAGGAAAGTAGAGCTTGATAAGGTAATTTGTACCTTCTCCTGAATTGGAAAGTAGTTCATCACAAAAATCAGTTCCAGTGATACCTACACCAATTAGTGAGGAAGCTAATGATGATGATCACGAAACTTCAGATCAAGTTATTACAAAACCTCGTAGGTCTTCCAAAGTACAGTCCGCACCAGAGTGGTACGGTAATCCTGTTCTGGAAGTCATGTTACTAGACCATGATGAACCTACGAACTATGAGGAAGCGATGATGAGCCCAGATTCCGCGAAATGGCTTGAGGCCATGAAATCTGAGATGGGATCCATGTATGAGAACAAAGTGTGGACTTTGGTGGAGTTGCCCGATGATAGGCAAGCCATATTGTATAAATGGATCTTCAAGAGGAAGACATATGTTGATAGTAGTGTCACTATCTACAAAGCTAGACTTGTCGAAAAAGGTTTTTGACAAAGTTCAAGGTGTTGAATACAATGAGATTTTCTCACTCGTATCGATGCTTAAAAGTCTGTCCGAATCATGTTAGCAATTGCTACATTTTATGAAATTTGGCAAATGGATGTCAAAACTACATTCCTTAATGGATTTATTAAAGAAGAATTGTATATGATACAATCAGAAGGTTTTGTTAATCCTAAAGGTGCTAACAAAATGTGCAAGCTCCAGCGATCCATCTATGGACTAGTGCAAGCATCTCAGAGTTGGAATATACGCTTTGATAAGTTGATCAAAACATATAGTTTTATACAGACTTGCGGTGAAGCCTGTATTTACAAGTGAGTGGGAGCACTACAACATTTCTGATAAGTATGTGTGAATGACATATTGTTGATCGGAAATAATGTAGAATTATTCTACAAAGCATAAAGGAGTGTTTGAAAGGAGTTTTTTCAAAGAAAGACCTCGACAAAGCTACTTACACATTGAGCATCAAGATAGATAAGATCAAGACGCTTGATAAGTTTTTCAATGGGTACATACCTTGATAAATTTTTTGAAGTAGTTCAAAATGCAACAGTCAAAAGAAAGAGTTCTTGCCTGTGTTGCAAGGTGCGAGGTTGAGTAAGACTCAAGACCCGACCGTAGCAGAAAATAGGAAGAGAATGAAAAGTCATTCCCTATGCCTCAGTCATAGGTTCTATAAAGTATGTTATGCTGTGAACCAGACCTATTGTATACCTTGCTCTGAGTTTGACAAAGGAATACAATTTTGATCTAAGAGTAGATCACTGGACAGCGTTCAAGAATATCCTTAGTGAGGACTAAGGAGATGTTTCTCGATTATGGAGGTGATAAAAGAGCCCGTCGTAAAGAGTTACATCGGTGCAAGCTTTTACACCGATCCAGATGACTCTAAGTCTCAATCTGGATACATATTGAAAGTGGGAGCAATTAGCTAGAGTAGCTCCGTACAGAGCATTGTAGACATAGTGTATTTGCAAAATACATATGGCTCTAAATGTGACAGACCCGTTGACTAAGCTTCTCTCACGAGCACAACATGATCACACCTTAGTACTCTTTGGGTGTTAATCACATAAGCGATGTGAACTAGATTATTGACTCTAGTAAACCCTTTGGGTGTTGGTCACATGACGATGTGAACTATGAGTGTTAATCATATACAGATATGAATATTGGTGTTAAATCACATGGCGATGTGAACTAGATTATTGACTCTAGTGCAAGTGGGAGACTGAAGGAAATATGCCCTAGAGGCAATAATAAAGTTATTATTTATTTCCTTATTTCATGATAAATGTTTCTTATTCATGCTAGAATTGTATTAACCGGAAACATGATACATGTGTGTGAATACATAGACAAACATAACGTCACTAGTATGCCTCTACTTGACTAGCTCATTAATCAAAGATGGTTATGTTTCCAAACCATAGACATGTGTTGTCATTTGATTAACGAGATCACATCATTAGGAGAATGATGTGATTGACATGACCCATTCCGTTAGCCTAGCACTTGATCGTTTAGTATGTTGCTATTGCTTTCTTCATGACTTATACATGTTCCTGTAACTATGAGATTATGCAACTCCTGTTTACCGGAGGAACACTTTGGGTGCTACCAAACGTCACAACGTAACTGGGTGATTATAAAGGAGTACTAAGGGTGTCTCCAAAGGTACATGTTGGGTTGACGTATTTCTAGATTAGGTTTTGTCACTCCGATTGTCAGAGAGGTATCTCTGGGCCCTCTCGGTAATGCACATCACTATAAGCCTTGCAAGCAAGGTATCTAATGAGTTAGTTACATAATGATGCATTACGTAACGAGTAAAGAGACTTGCCGGTAACGAGATTGAACTAGGTATTGGATACCGACGATCAAATCTCGGGCAAGTAACATACCGATGACAAAGGGAACAACGTATGTTGTTATGCGGTTTGACCGATAAAGATCTTCATAGAATATGTAGGAACCAATATGGGCATCCAGGTTCCGCTATTGGTTATTGACCGAGAATAGTTCTAGGTCATGTCTACATAGTTCTCGAAGCCGTAGGGTCCGCACGCTTAACGTTACGATGACAGATTTATTATGAGTTTATAAGTTTTGATGTACCGAAGTTTGTTCGGAGTCCCGGATGTGATCACGGACATGACGAGGAGTCTCGAAATGGTTGAGACATAAAGATTGATATATTGGAAGCCTATGTTTGGACATCGGAAGTGTTCCGGGTGAAATCGGCATTTTACCGGAGTACCGGGGGGTTACCGGAACCCTCCCGGGGGTTATTGGTCTTGGAAATATGCCCTAGAGGCAATAATAAAAGTATTATTATTATATTTCTTTGTTCATGATAATAGTCTTTTATTCATGCTATAACTGTATTATCCGGAAATCGTAATACACGTGTGAATACATAGATCACAATATGTCCCTAGTGAGCCTCTAGTTGACTAGCTCGTTGTGATCAACAGATAGTCATGGTTTCCTGGCTATGGACATTGGATGTCGTTGATAACGGGATCACATCATTAGGAGAATGATGTGATGGACAAGACCCAATCTTAAGCATAGCACAAAGGTCGGTTAGTTCGTTTGCTAGAGCTTTTCCAATGTCAAGTATCTCTTCCTTCGACCATGAGATCGTGTAACTCCCGGATACCGTAGGAGTGCTTTGGGTGTACCAAACGTCACAACGTAACTGGGTGATTATAAAGGTGCACTACAGGTATCTCTGAAAGTGTCTGTTGGGTTGACACGGATCGAGACTGGGATTTGTCACTCCGTATGACGGAGAGGTATCTCTGGGCCCACTCGGTAATGCATCATCATAATGAGCTCAAGGTGACCAAGTGTTTGGTCACGGGATCATGCATTACGGTACGAGTAAAGTGACTTGCCGGTAACGAGACTGAACAAGGTATTGGGATACCGACGATCGGGTCTCGGGCAAGTAACGTACCGATTGACAAGGGAATTGTATACGGGGTTTGATCGAATCCTCGACATCGTGGTTCATCCGATGACATCATCGAGGAGCATGTGGGAGCCAACATGGGTATCCAGATCCCGCTGTTGGTTATTGACCGGAGAGTCTCGGTCATGTCTGCATGTCTCCCGAACCCATAGGGTCTACACACTTAAGGTTCGGTGATGCTAGGGTTATCAGGAAGACAAGTATGTGATTACCGAATGTTGTTCGGAGTCCCGGATGAGATCCCGGACGTCACGAGGAGTTCCGGAATGGTCCGGAGGTAAAGTTCTATATATGGGTAGTTGTTAAACGGGCACCGGAAAGTTTCGGGGTCATACCGGTATTGTACCGGGACCACCGGAAAGGTTCCGGGGGTCCACCGGGAGGGACCACCCCTCCCGGGGGGCCACTTGGGCTGCGTAGGGATAGCAGCCAGCCCCTAGTGGGCTTGGCGCCCCCCCCTTGGGCCCATGCGCCTAGGGTTGGGGGGGAAACCCTAAAGGGGGCGCACCCCCCTTGCTTGGGGGGCAAGCCCCCCACCCTTTGGCCGCCGCCCCCCTCTAGGGTTTCCCCTAGAGGGCCGGCCCCCTTGCCCCTCTCCTCCTATATATAGAGGGGTGAGGGGAGGGCTGCTGCACACCACAACTCAAGGCGCAGCCCCTCCCCTCCCCAACACCTCTCCTCCTCCGTACGTGCTTGGCGAAGCTCTGTCGGAGTACTGCTGCACCAACTACACCACGCCGTCGTGCTGCCGTTGGAGAAATCTTCCTCAACCTCTCCTTCCCCCTTGCTGGATCAAGAAGGAGGAGACGTCTCCCGTCCCGTACGTGTGTTGAACGCGGAGGTGCTGTCCGTTTAGCACTTGGTCATCGGTGATCCGAATCACGTTCGAGTACGACTCCATCATCACCATCCCCTTGGCAAGCTTCCGCTCGTGATCTACAAGTGGTATGTAGATGCAAACTCTCTCCCTTGACTCGTTGCTTAGATGAACTCATAGATGGATCTTGGTGAAACCGTAGGAAATTTTTTAATTTTCTGCAACGTTCCCCAACAATTGGGCCTACATGGGCCATAAGAGAGAAGAGGATAGGAGGCAAGAGGTGGGCCACGCCCCCTCCCCTCCCTAGTCCGAATAGGACAAGGAGAGGGGGGTGGCGCCCCCCCCCCTTTCCTTCCCCTCTTCCTCCTCCTTCCCCCCTTCTCCTACTCCAACTAGGAAAGAAGGGAGTCCTACTCCCGGTGGGAGTAGGACTCCCCCTTAGCGCGCCCTCCTTGGCCGGCTGCCTCCTCCCCCTTGGCTCCTTTATATACGGGGGCGGGGGGCACCCTAAAACACACAAGTTGATCTACGGATCGTTCCTTAGCCGTGTGCGGTGCCCCCCTCCACCATATTCCACCTCGGTCATATCGTCGCGGAGTTTAGGCGAAGCCCTGCGCCGGTAGAACATCATCATCGTCACCACGCCGTCATGCTGACGGAACTCATCCCCGAAGCTTTGCTGGATCGGAGCCCGGGGATCGTCATCGAGCTGAACGTGTCCTGAACTCGAAGGTGCCGTACGTTCGGTACTTGGATCGGTCGGATCGTGAAGACGTACGACTACATCAACCGCGTTGTGATAACGCTTCCACTTATGGTCTACGAGGGTACGTGGACGAACACTCTCCCCTCTCATTGCTATGCCATCACCATGATCTTGCGTGTGCGTAGGAATTTTTTTGAAATTACTACGTTCCCCAACATTTTCACCCCAAGTAAAAACTTTCCAATTATTATTGGACTTGTTTACCCTCTCAAATAAAACAATTTTTTTTATCAGTGGGGTTATTTATATAATTATTTTTCCCTGAGCTTTATTTCTCTAAAATGGTTTTTCATAAGTTTTAGGGTCCCATTTGAACTACAACCCTTTGATAAATTTATTTAAAATTCCAACCAAAATTTGGGGATGTCATGTGGTGTTTTTAAATCACTTTTATGCAAAAAACATCTTTTATTCATTGGAGATTTGAGCTCTACCCCAAGTTTTCAGAACTGGTCCAGATGGTAGAATTGCACTACAACCTATTTAAATATTTCTTTAAAACTTCCACCAAAATTAGGGGATGTTAGCAGGAGTATATTATTCATCTTTGTGCAAAAACCCACTAATGTTCTTTGAAAATTTTGAGCAAATCATCCTATTTTGCTCTGTGGTCCATTTTGGCATTTTCTACTGCAACCATATTTTAACTTGCCTTTTTTCCCTTGATTCTTTTTCCATCTATTAGTCCTCCCTACCAAACCCTTAAGTCCAGGAGAATGGACCCATTGGAGTATTTTTTGGTCCATGAAACTATGCCCTTTTCTTTCTGTCCAGAAATGGTTTTCTCAAAAACTTCCACTATCAAGTTTCTAGTCTTGACCAACTAACATTGCCACCCTCTCTATCACCTAAAGAGACACTAGTCTGGAGAGTTTGGCCACCCCAAGAGTTGCCTAGATGCCCCTGGCATTCTGTCAAACACCTTGAGTGCATGAACAGATTTGGCATGATCCTTAGTTTGCATTGTGGACTTGACCCCCTAACCAAATCAACATGTCCACTAAGCTCCTAACTAACCCTAACCCAGGCCTGCTAATCCCCAACCTCATTCTAGTCCTCTAGCACGCTCTGGCATTGCGTCGAGCATGTAGCGTGCGTGCGCTGGGCGCGCCCAGAGCGCGCGTTTTGCACGTGCGTGCACCCGAGCCGCCGCGTTCGCTCGCCCCGCGCCCCTGACCTTTGCTCGCCCGCAGAGCCGCGCCCGCCCTCAACCACTCGCCAGAACCATCCAAGCCCTCCCCCCCGGCGCCCTACAGCGCCGCCGTCAGGTCGGCCACGGCGGCTAGCGGCCGGCCACAGTGGGCTCCTGCCCCGGATGGCGCCGCCCGAGCCACCCCAGCGCGCCAGCTGCCCCCTGGAGCAGCGCGAGCTCATCCGCGAGCCGTCTGCTAGCGCCGGTCGCCGCCACGTCGCCCTACGATCTACAGAACGGCGGTTCGCCATTCTTATCCACGGCCGCCGTCGGAACCGACCCCGGCCGCCTATATAAGGACCCCCGAGCTCGCCTAGGCCCTCAAGCAACCTTCAAGCCAACCCACTGGAGCTCCCCTGGCCAGCAATCGACGACGGGAAGCTTCCTTCCCTGTCTCCGGCCAGTTCGGCCGCCGTCGCCCTCCGGTCCATTTCGTCGCGAGCAGACCCTCTCCTGTCCATCCAGCGCCACCACCCGACTCCACTTGGTCTTGCGGAGCCGCCCAAGCCCTCAGCTTCGCCGGAGAGCCACCGTAGCCCAAAGCCCCAATCCACCCGTAGCTGTCGTCCGCCGCGGAGCTCACCGTCGGCGACTCCCTTCGTCCCCACCTACCTAACGGCCACCGGGAGGACCGCCCTGGACCCGCGGATCCATCGCTGCCCTCCGGAGCCCGCGAGGAGCCACCGTTCGCCGGCGTTGATCGCCGGAGCCCCGTCCCTGTTCGGCCGGAGGAGGAAGGAGGCGGGGGAGACCGGTCAAACCTGACCAGTGGGCCCCCCAGGACCCACTGTCAGTGACCCAGCGCCGGTCCACGCTGGCGTAATCCCAGAATACGCCTTCGACGTGTATTTATTTCCAAACATTTTTCTTTTCTCTGTTTTAATTAAACTCAGAACTTTGACTGGATATATCTTTAAAATAAAACTCCAAATGAGTTGATTCTTTTTCCTACCTCTCTCAAATTTTGTCTAGTTTATTTTCAAATTTATTTGAAAAAATTTCAGACAACTTTTTTGCACTATTTTGAAACTATGTATTAATTTGAATATTTTCAAAAATAGGATTTGTTGGAGAGAGAAGAAAACTTTCAAAAGTTTTGGAATGCACCCTGCCTCTCCACAGCTTGAAGGCAAGCATTCTAAACTCTGGCATAATATTTTTGTGTGACGTTTGAATACGGTTACAGCACTCCTTGTCTCTGAGTTTTCGTTATTTTATGTGATGATATGAGCATACTCATAAGTGCATATTGACGATTCCGTGCTACTGAAATTTTGATATGTTGTGATAGTGATCACCCTCGTATGCTTTTCATGCATACCGGAAGGAAGCCGGGAAAGTCTCTGTCTTGGGTAGACCCGAGCTTGCCCCTAGTTCCTCGTCGAGACGAGTGTGTCCGGTATGGCATGATGGGGTATGATGAGTGGTGATTCTGTCTGTTGATTAAAATATATTTGTTATGCTAACCATGCAGGAAAGACTTAAACCTCCTGAGTCGACCGTAGATCGAGTCTTGTTTCAGTAACCCACATACTTGTTTCGTACTACCACTTGTCCCTGCCACAGGTAGGGTACGGTTCAGTAAGTTGTCAACATCTTTCTTGGCACACACCGTACACAGAGGCCATGGTGGAAGATACCGGCTGCATCCGGTAGGCAGGCCACCTGGTCCGGGGGCATGGGTGTTTCCGGTTGGGACCGAGAGGGGGGCACCCCTTAGTAGCGCGCGGTATAAATTTGATCCCGTGCTAATCGAGGTTGTAGCCTCCCCACTTAGAGTTTTGCTTGACAAGTGTCGTGGGTGATTCCAGACACCGGTAAGTTAAGCTGGTGTGTGCGGGTCAGGTGTGCTTTCAATTAAAAGACCGTAGACGGAATTAGTCCCGATGGACTAAAGGAATCTGTTACTCGTGGGTAAAGAGTACACCCTCTGCAGAGATTAAATCTATTCGAATAGCCGTGTCCATGGGTAAGGACTACAGTCTGGGATGGGTCAAGTGTCGATCTTAGTGTCGGCCTTCGAAGGAGAAATTACTAAACCAAAATATGGATCATGACTTGTGACTTATGATGATTATGATTATTATTATTATGGACTAACCTTTTATATTATTTGAATTATTGAGTATCCCTGGGACGGTTCTACCTCCTGGATATTCATTGTGATTATTTTCTTATAAGCCCTTTATGTGGTGTCGCTCAGACGCCCGACTGAGGCATGCTTTATATTATTATCCTTTCGAGGCGTCGCTTCAGACACCCGATCGGTGCATACTATTTTTATTCTCTGATTGCATATTCATGTTTTATATGAACAACCTGCTGGCGTGCAACATGGATTTTTATTTCGTGACTGACGTTGTGATCATAGATTATTTTAGAGCATGGTTATCATTTGTTATATTATACCTGTGTTCATAATGTTTGCGAGTACATTCAAAGTACTCACTGGCTTGTCCCTGGCTATTGTCTTGGCCAGATTTTCTTGCTTGGAGAGGGGCGTTGAGATGACAGCCCTGGAACCTAAGCAACGGTGATAGCGGCCTCGCGAAGATAGGAGTTAACCTGGTCAGCTGTTCCTGTGAGAAATGGAGTCCCATGGCCCCTGATGGACCACAAACCGCTTCCGCCATCAACCACTAGAAACCATTTCTTGTACTCATAGACCAGAATGGTCTTGTACTACATATTATGTATTTTGCTTGGAATTTTTGTATCAAATTGGTGTCTCGTCAGCTAACAATAATCCTAGGGCTGATGAACACAAGGGCCATTTCTGGAAAATAATATCCCAAAAATCCGGTCCTGACAGCCCGCCCGGGGGTATGAGGCGGGTTTGAGGCGCCCGGATATAGATGTTCTTACATTTAGGGTCGCGCTAACTGCCACACGTGTGGCAGGAAGGGAGACGCACCACATATCTCTAATGTAAACAGATTGCCACGTCATCGCATGCATGCATGCAAGAATCTTTTTGATTTTCAGTTTTTAAAATGTTTTATCACTTAAACGAAAAATCCGATTGAAAATCCGTTTTCATCATTAAATCCCTCGCGATGAGATCTTCGAAACTAGATCCCATGTTGATATGTTTTGATGAAATTTTTTTGGATTAAAAGTTGCCATGTCTATTGCATATGAATTGCCATGATGTTTACACTGAAGTTGCCATGATATGTTTCAGCTATTTTCTTCTATATTTAAAAGTAAATTTTGACATATATAAAACGGGGAATTAAGAAACTAGACTTGCCATGAACCATAAACTAAAATTGCCATGATACATGCACGTAAAATTGCCATGGTTCATACAAAAAATAATTTTCATGGTCAAAGTACTGGAGTTGCCATCATCAAAATACTAAAATTGCCATGATCTACAAACTAAAATTGCCACATGGCAACTTTAGTTTAAGCCCTATGACAACTGCAGTGTAAACATCGTGGCAACTTCTGGCAAAAAAAAAATTCGTCGAAACATATCAACATGGGGTCTAGTTTTGAAGATCTCGTCGAGACGGATTTAATGGTGAAAACTGATTTTTAGTTCGCTTTTTTATTTAGGAGATACAACATTTTTAAGCCGAAAACCAAAAAAAATTCTGCTGATGTCATCTATTCATACGTGGCAAAATGAGTGGTGATGGAGGCGTGTGGGCGATGTGCAAACGCCCACACGTGTGGGCTTTAACATTTCCGTACATTTATTGTTGGTTCTTATGCTTGGGCCTTTTCTATACATGACTTGTGGGATATATGCAATATCCTTTTGTTGTGCCACACTGCTGTTGTACTGAACATGATGGCCAAACTATGAGTTTTGATAACTTCCCCTGTATTATCATGGTCTGGTGATTGTGGTGGCCTGAAGAAGCAGGGGAAAGTTCTTCTGTAATACTGTAGATGTTTCCATAAGTCATAACTAGATGAATGAGAAAGCAATTTGCAACTAGAGAGGTTCAGAAATCTTACCAAAATATTATCTCTGTAATTGTTTGGTTGAAACATATGAAAATTTCTATATGTAAAATTTTTTTATTGCCTCATAAGTCATAACTAGATGAATGAGAAAATAGTTTTCTACTGTGTGATCGTGAAGCTTACTAGTTGTTTCTAATAATCAAAAGTCTGATTTGAAACCAATGTCATGGTGGAGATTACTACTCCAGTATCATGGTGGAGATCAAGGATGATGGCAGATTCTGTTGCTTGGATGACTGGCAAGTTAGGCATACGAGGGATGCAGAGGGAGACGGCGCGTGCATTGGACGACCAGCGGGCTATCAGCAGAGCGGGGGCCAGAGCCGGGAGCAGACAATCACAAAAACACGCAGTCAGTTCATGTTGTCTGAGGATTACAATACTCCAATTTCAAGTCAAGCACACCACACCACATCAAAATATTACCATCTGAGAAGTTTTCCAAGGAGACACATAGCCAGTTTCCGTCAACTCTAAAGGAGTAGTATGACCTTGTTCTTTTGAGAAATTAACCTTTTCAATCAATAAAACAATCCAGGACGAGCACATACGTACAATTTATAGCACTAGACGTTGGCCGGCAGAAAACTATCCAGATGCAAGCTGCAAAGGCTGATACTGCCGCCGTTGTCACCCGCAAGCACCTTGGGCGCGTCCGTGAATGTCCGATGACGAGGGTCGTAGATTTGCAGCACCGCGAATTCGTCGAAGCTAAGCGTGACATGGAAGAGCAGTTTACCATTATCACCTAGTATCCTCAAAGGCGTGATCAGACTATACGCAGACGGGTCCATGGGGATCGAGTACACCTTGATCCAGACCCCCTTGCGTGAATCTATCAGGAGCCATATGCTCATGGTTCCATGGTAAATGTTTCCGACCTCCGGCAGGAGCATACACAGGGCCCCGTTGAGTTCCTGCAAGCTAGCGTCACACCGCTGACGTTCGCTACTCGGCGGGCCTCTGATCCCCCCCTTCCACTCCTCGCTCTCAAGATCGAAGCAGATCACGCTGTCACCATTGAGCTGTGAAACTAAAATCAAGTACATGACACCCCTGACCACGACAGGGCGGCTGTTATACGAGATGCTGCTGCTAGGCAGGGGCTGAGCTTGCCTCCAGCACACGCCGTCTCCTACCGTGAGGATCTCGGTGCTGCCGGGACTAACGCAGACAATCTTGTAGGCGCCCGACGGGGCGGCGCGGCCGAAGCCCATAAAGTTAGATGTGAGGTCAATCACAGCAGCCTCTCCGGTTGCAAGGTTGAGCACTCTGGCTATCCCCAGCGCATACCCGATGACGCACATCAGGTTGCCAGGGCTGCTGCAGACAAGCCTTAAAATCGGAAGAGAGTTTTTGATCACCTTGATGATGTGGCCGTCCATGTCGATGAGCCGCAGGGTCGACGGCTCGTCGCACGAGTCGGCGGCGATGGCGAGGAGCGGCTCCGCGCGAGCCTTGTGCGCGGCGACGAAGGCAGGGTCGTTGATGAGGGCGCGCCACTCCCGGCACACGGATTTGAACCGGCACGCCGACTTCACCGGCACCCACGACAGGATGTCGAAGACCACGTCGTGCGGCAGCGGCAGCCGGACGGGAGTGCCGCCGCCGCCCTCGGTCGCAGCAGGGGGCGCGGCCTTCGTGGCGGCCCGCCGCGAGCTCCATGGGGGTCGCAACGACGATGGACTGATCCCCATCGCGCTCCCACGGCCTCACCCCCAGATCCAGATCGGGGCTTCAGATATTGTTGGATTTTATGTGGCCGGTGCAGGATCTGTCGTTCCGTTTTCGTTACTCGTCCGTCGCAGTAGATTTTAACCTGGTATATATTGTACGTCCTTCCGTATCGTAGTAGTATACATATACACAACGGGTTTGGGCTACAAAGTCCTGTCCGGTTTGGACTAGGAATCTATTGTATTGTACGTGTACAAAAAAGCCAGGACCGACATCAATTATTTTCCTGTGCATCTGTACTCGGAAACGATCGAGTAAAGATCGATCAGGACACTGCGAGTACACGTGAGGAGCCAACCTCCCTGAAGAATCAACACGTCAGATTTTTCCCTCCGCGATCACAGATTGGGAAATTAAAACTGACTTTTTTTTCGAAAAACTTTCAACTTATTCATCTTTAATCATGGTTTAGTACAACAAACACTAAAAATAATAAAAATAGCATCAAGATCCGTAGACCACCTTACATGGCTGCTGCCTTCTTCCCGTTGTAGAGAGTGCGTAGCTATTTTGCCGGTTCAACCTGCTCGTGGGTCACCAGCGGTCCGTGCTCCAAAGAAATCCCTTCATGGAACGCTCCGCTCCTGTCGCCGCCCGGTGGTGGCCGCAGGATGCCCTGACCAAGGTCCCGTTTCCTGCCTGCCCAGAAAGCAGAGTGCGTGGACGGTGGCCACACCCGCTGCTTCGCCGCGCTGCCGGACCACCAGCCAGCCCATTGTGGTGCTCAAAGTTACTACTCCCTACGTTCGAAAATACTTGTCATCAAAATGGATAAAAGAGGATGTATCTTAGACGTATTTTAGTTCTAAATACGTCTCTTTCTGTTTGTACATTTTCATGACAAGTATTTTCAGACGGAGGGAGTGTTAGATATGTGTAGAATCTTTAAAGCAATCTATGTCCATCTCGTATGCTGAACGTGCAACTGTGAATTACACAAGTCATCCGTCCTCAATTATGTTACACAATGAAACAAGCAAACGCAATATATAGACTACACAAGTACAGAGATAACATGCTCTTATCGACATACAATAAAGTTATCTCCTCTAGATCACTCACTAGACTCCTCTAGAGACAACCCAACCGTTGTACTAGGTATCTCTACATACTGTCTACAAGTGACGTGGAGGAGTCTCGGTAGATAACAGACATCTAATCTGTTGTGCATGCCCTAAAAGCAACTCAACATCAAACGCCATACAGACTTTACACAAACGCAAACAGGGCACGCAGGTCCATATGGAGCAGAGTAGACTCTCCTCAAGAGAGGCATATATAACATTCTCCCAGTGGTCTCAACATCATCACCAACATAATTAAGCCATGAGAGGCAGAATTACTGTGTAATCCTAGCATCACCAAAATGATCGAGCAATCAAGCCATTTGGCCAAGTGTGACCTCTTTCTTTCTCAGTGACAAAACTCTCGAACATGTACAGGCACAAGTCAGACATTGACGGAAGAACCCTCGCCCATGTGTCGGGCCTTGAACTGCACAAGTACAGCCACCACCTTTACCGAGCTTCCCGATGATAGTAGGCCATCCAGGAGGACGTCGCAGAGAGGACGCAGCTCCATGTCCTATGTCAGTTTAAAAAGATGTCAAAAGCCGGCAAGAAAACAAAGACAAACAACATATAAACAATGTAATACATGATGTTTCCTGGTCAGGACCAAAATAATTGCACTCAACAAGATTAGGAAATACATTCCATTCTCAGAGAGAAACAGCAGCACGCCACTTTTAGGAAGCGCTTACTCGGATGCCTCGAGGACTGATCAAATGCAATCAAGAAATAGGTGACAAACAGCGCAACTGCAGAAGAACGCTAATGACATAATAATCTCTTCATGTGAGGGCAATTATCTACCAAATCCAAATCATACATAGCTACATTAAAATGTAATATGCTGGAATGTTTGCCACTTTTCAGCCATTCTACCACACCATGAAATTGGAAAATTGGCAACCAGTGGTCTGGGACATCGTTCGGCAGGCGATTGAAGACGCAAAAACATCTAAATATTCAGTATATAACGTATATAAGTCTATAACAGGTGCAAGGTTAGCCATCTGTTGATTTCCTTCCCCAGGAAAGTCAATTCTATGACATTTGGCAATGGAGCCTAATTTGTCATGCAAATAGAAGTAACCTATACTGTAATCAAATGAAATTATGCAGACATCCAAGTCAGGTTTACTGGTCACTGGTGCCTGGTCATAAGAAACTACTGATGACCTGTGGAACAGCCAGTCAGCTAACTGGACGAGCATTTGATAAATATAGTTTCAGGATGAGGCTTTTATCAACAGAAGAGAAAACTGTTTACTAAAAGAAATGACATAATGCGCCAAGGTCATTTATATAGAAAAGGTTTCACTTAAGAACACATCTTCAAATCAGTGCACCCAGCATACTAAATATATCACCTGATAAAACATCAAACTTGAATACGTCAACTACCAAAAAAAACAAAAACAAAAAAACAACAGTGCAAACAGAGTATATAGCAACAAGATAATTAAAGTACAATACTTGTAACAAGATAACATACCAAGGGTATAGACCACAAGTAAACATAAAAAATTGCTAGCAAATGTTATCTTGGCATTGGTTGTTGGAACACTCTCAGACAACCAGAATGCCACTTAATCCTCAAGATAGTTATTTATCATTCAACCGCCAAAGAAGCAATTGTCAGTTCAATGTATTGCAAGCATTCTATCCCCTAACACTTGATCAATGTCAGAGCATCAGAACGTTAGATACCTAAGTCTCGTTTTGTCGGCAGCATAATTATCACAGAACAAACAAAAATCAAGAATAATTAAACAGTAGAAGGCACAAACTGTCCCCATTAGAAGCAATCATGATAATCTATTAAGTAACTACTAGTGCCAATACATTTGAAGAGTCAGATTGCTAGTTACACTACATGATGTCACTTTGAGAACTACTTTGCAGGAAAAAATAAGAAGCTTGTGCAAAGCATAATCATCAGGTGCGAGGATACAGTGTAAAAAATAATGACTTACCGCTCTGGCTGCTTGGTACACAAAGCGAACTGCATCCATGTTTTCCATAAGATTGCTACAAAAAGGAAAATATGTTTGTTAACCTGGAAATACATCAATTTAGGTAACCTCCTACAAGATAAATCAATTAAGTTTTATGAGCGTTGATATACATTCTCATGTCCTAGTTAACCATTATCGGGACATTAGACTCCAGTATTCTGAAACTAAAATCTCTCGTGTGACCACATTGAACTCAAAAAAGGACTTAAACAGTTAAACCCACCAGCTTGACAAAACACACTAAAATGAAATATAAACTATCCATAAGGACAAAGAGATGCTGGATCAAGCACCTATAGAGGAGGAAATTCTAAGATTCCAAGAGCTAAATCCAGGAACGACAATTCAGCATTTCTGGGTTATATAAGGTTTTGTGACAGGGAAAGCAGTGGTGGTGGCTGAGAACTTACCAAACTCCATCACATGCAATGACAACGAACTCAGGCCCATCAGAGATTGTATCCTACAAAATATTGCCATTTATAAGATCACTATTCGTTTTGGTAAAAACAACTCCCATTAAACCCTTAAACTTACAAAGTGAACTGCACTCTCATCACTCAGACGTTGTGCAGCCATAAAGCTCAACTTGTCTGGAAAAGATATAAAAACTACATCAGGTGCAGTTCAATACATTGTATAAGCTCGACAAAAGTATAGAAGTAGGATAGAGTTATACCGTAGCCTTTTGCAACTATAACCGCATCTTGTATGCTTCCATCGCAGCAATCCCAACATCCAAACTTACTCAAATCTTGCGTGACAAACATACCAATAGCCTTCCAATAACAAACATCACAGGTGTTAGAAAATTACAAGACACAATTTAAAATCAAAGGAACTATAGTTATTATACCTGGCCATCTTTTGAGAGGATGCAATATCTTGACTTGTCTGTTTGCTCGGTCAATCTTAAAAGTAGCTAGTCAGCAACATATTATATTTATGTGATATCAAATTTTACATATAAGTTTACGGGGATGAGAATACCTGTATCCCATCCTTGCATTCAGCACCAACATTTTGCTCAAACTACAATATGAATTCGATATATAAAATTCAGATGTAATTAACAAAGAAAATATTTTTTTATGACACTTGTATCTACCTCTCAAAAGCACTATTCAATCTATCCAGCAAATGCTTCATATCACTGTCATGATTCAAATGGTTGATGACTTTTAAATGTAAATGCTCAACACAATAGCATCCCACGGCAGCCCCTGAAGCACATTGATCATTAGACATAGTTGCGCATCAACTAATATCTTCCACTATATAACAAGGGGAAAAGATAAATAGAGAGTGACACCGCAGTATAAGGTATCAAACCTTTAGTTTCAATAAGAGATCCAAAATCTGTCATCACAGTACAGACATCCAAATCATCCAAATCCTTTCTCTATAGAATGAAACGTGTGTCAGCAACTCAACATAAACACTATCCCAATATAATTGAAAGAGTAAAATCCACCACCGGTCCTAAAATTATTCGAGGTGTGTCACTTTAGCCCTAAATAAAACTATCAAAACGCATATTTGAGTCCTACTTCTTTCTAAAGTGTGCCACCGCAGGTCCTAAACTCGCCGGAGCAGGTCTGACCCTGATAGCAGGACTAAAAATAGTGGTTAAAACTTATATGGGCACTCATACATGCAGTAAAGAATGGGACATCAAACAATTCACTGCTAAATTCTTAGCTGCATATTACATTGAAACTTTTAGGGCAGATGACAAGATGACACTAACAAATTTTGGAAGATTGTTGTGGAAAGATTTCAACATGACCGCCTCTAGGAGCAAGCTGGCAAGAGCTAGAAGAATGGCATACAATGAAATCAATGGAGATGCAGATAAGCAATACGAGCAACTCTGGGACTTTGCGGCTGAGGTTAGGCATAGAAATCCTGGAAGCTCCATGTTCATGAGACTAAAAGATGGTGGTATCTTTGATAGCTTATACATGTCACTAGATGCATGTAAAGGGGGGATCCATGACAAGGTGCAGACCTCTTACTTGTGTAGATGGGTGTCATATAAAGACTAAATATGGTGGTCAATTGCTCACAGCAGGTGTTGATCCGAATGATTGCATCTTTCCTATTGCTATGGCAGTTGCTGAAGTTGAGGATACTCCCACATGGAAATGGTTCTTGAACACACTGAAAGAAGACCTTGGCATAGATAATACTAGTGCATGGACGATAATTAGTGATCGACAAAAAGTAACTCTCGTATGTGACTAAGATATTATACTTCCTAAATGATATAATGTTTAGTGTAATACATGTTGATCACTTGGATGCACTTTTCATGATGATGCAGGGGTTGATCAATGCTGTCAATGAGCTTTTCCCTGACTCAGCACACAGGTTTTGTGTGAGGCACCTATACCAGAATTTCAACAAAAGATTCAAGGGGGAGAACTTGAAGAACAAGTTGTGGGCTATTGCAAGATCCTACAATAGGCTTGATTGGAGAAAACATATGGATGACATGCAGGTATTGAACCAGGATGCATATAAGTACTTAGAAGCCATTGAACCTAGCTCATGGTGTAGAGCTTTCTTCACTACATTGCCCAAGTCTGACTTGCTACTGAACAATACATGTGAAGTGGTTAACAAGTGTTTTCAACATATTTTGTTGCATGATACTCATTGCACTTCCTTTTGATGGTGAACTCCCTTCACTTTCCATACTCAAGGTACATCATTGATGCAATAGAAATGCCTATAAGATCCATGCTACAGAAAAAATTTAACCAACTCATGACAAGATATTATACCAAGAATAATGAGGCCGAAGATATGTGTGGAATCATATGTCCAAAGATAAGAAAGAAATTGGACAAACAAGTAGAAATGGCCAAAAATTGTGAACCTCTACCAACAGGGAAAGGAATTTTTCTAGTGCATGGTCTGACAGGAAAATATACGGTGGATATCCACAAAGATAAGTGTGAATGTGGGAGTTGGCAGTTGAAAGGAATTCATTGTAGGCATGCAATTTCTTGTTTCAGGTACGAGAGGATCAATCTAGAGGATAAGGTGTGTCTTTCATATAGCATAGATGCCTTCAAGCAAGCATATGGCCAGATTATAATGCCTTGCAGAGATGAAAGATCATGGCAAAAGATTAGTGGAATTGAAGTGAAACCACCTCAGTATGAAAAACATGTTGGTAGGCCATCTAAGAAGAGAAGACAGAATCCTGTTGAGATGGAAGAAGGGGCAAAGATGAGCAGACATGGCACTATATCCCATTGCAGTGTGTGCAACTCAACAGAGCACAACAAAAGAAAAAGCCCAAATAATGGTCAACAAGGGCAATCACTCAGTGTTGATAAGAGACCACAAATACAAGGAGGACAGAAGAGGAAGCTACAAGTGAAGAGAAACATTCTTACACAGGTACAACAACATTTTGTTTCTCTATTTAGTAGTTAGCTCAACACACTCAAACTACCGTGCTTGAAACACTCCTTCAAGTATGTTATTCTTTCTTAACATCTCATTTCCCTGAAATGTGTTGCATTGATGTTTGATGCTTCATTGGTAGTAAGCAGGCTCAAGCATCGCGGCAATCCCATGTGTCACCAGGCCCTATTCCAGAATCCACCTTCATTGCTCGCAACAGAGATGCGTTGCAGCCCACTACAGCTACCACATCCACTGTTGGCTTAAAGAAGAAGCAAAAGAAGAGGGTTACAAAGGCCAGTATCACTGAATATAAGTGAACATGTTCTCACTTTGGACAGAGAGCTTTTTGGACAGACAAGAGTTCTATTTTGGGCAGTATTTAGATGGTGCCAGCTAGGTGTTGAAGTAAACCTCATGCATGTGTTGCTGTGGGTTTATCTGCACCTTCATATGTGCATTTTGAGGTTCTGATGTAATAGAAACCTAAATTACTAGCTTTGTTTCGAGTGTCATGTAATTCACTCTTAGTTATATGTACCTAATGCACTTCGTATTACTATTGTCAATGCAGCCAATGCACTCTTAGTTATATGTACCCAATGCACTTCCATGTGTGTTGTAATTAAGACATTGTTTCAAGCACAACAGTTTATTGCATGGTTGAAGTGAGCTTCCAATGTCGGTCGCCGCCATGGTTTTAGTGAATGAAGCGTGTGAGCTTGCAGCCATATGGCAGAGGAGAAAATGAGGAGGAAACATGAAGCGTGGGAGCTTGCAGCCATGGCAGGGGAGAAAATGAGGAGGAAACGGGAGGGAAGTGAAGAAAGGAGCAGCCTTTCTATGTTATGTACATGCAGGGGGGTAAATGCAAGCCCCCCAACCGTTTAGGGCGGCAATTTTGCTGCCAAAACTGGGTCATCATGGCAAAGGTCAAATTGCCACGGGTGCAGGTCAGGCCTGCTCCTGCGAGTTTAGGAGCGGCGGTGGCACACTTTAGAAAGAAGTAGGACTCAAATATGCGTTTTGATAGTTTTAGGACTAAAGTGGCATGCCTCGAATACTTGTAGGACCAGTGGTGGATTTTACTCTAACTGAAACTATAACTGACCTTTAAAACCTCTTTGACATAGCCTCCCAAAACAGCTGCAGCATCGGCACTCTCGGTGGCAAATTTTGTTGCTGTTCATTCAAAATTCATAAGATAACTTAAACTGATACATAGCAAAAAAGGTCTGCAAATTATGAAAACGAAATACCATTACCTGCCAAAGCAGAGGAGACATCGGGGGAATTTGTTCGCACGAAGCGCTTGACTGTGCGCAGGGTGATGTAAACTCCAAGACCGCCTAAAACATACCACTTATAACACCATATTTCTACCAAGCCTGCTCCTATTGCCATGGCAAGTGCACGCCCGGGCCATGACCCTCCCCCTCCCCCTCCTCCCCGCCCCCTTCCAGGCCTTCCAGCCCCTGCCCCCCCAGGCCTTCCCGACCCCGCCCCTCCAGGCCTTCCCGACCCCGTCCCCGTCCCTGTCCCCGCCCCCCCAGGCCTTCCTGCCCCCCCTGGCCGCGGCGGGCGAATGGGTGGTCGCACATGAAGAATTTGGGACAGACCCTCCTCGTGGTGATGGTGGTGGTCCGTCCCGAAAACAGCATGTCCCTTGTGGAGAACATAGGTGGCCATCCTAAGAATTTGAAGAGAAAAAACTAGTCAGATCATATAAATAATCCTCTTCGTCCCCCTACGCGTCCCCCAAAAATTAATAATGCTAGCTCTGACTTGACTTAACCTTCGTTCATGTATTTTAAGGAAAAAATGTTCAGTTAGCAAATCAACTAGGAGGTTAATGTGAGCCACCAAGATGATCATTTCTTTCACGGAAACAAAAGATTAAGTTTTATTATTCTAGCAGTCTCATGTCTAGACGATCTTGCAAGGAAATAAAAGATGAAGCTTCGGTTTTCTTTTTGATTTGTTATCTAAGACATATACTTGCAACCCAACAAGAACAACAACAGCCAAATAATGGAACATACAGATTATGTTGAATATCATAAACTGAATATTTTTTGACTTAAGCAGCAGCAGACAAACAGTCTACAACTACAACTACTTTCTCTACCTCTCTCCCAATAAGCTTAAAGTTTTTACTTCAGGATTACTCTGTTGTTTTGCCAGCTAGAGGAAAGCGACACATGCAGATCATATTAATAAACTTCTGGGCATTTGCATGATGAACGACATCAATATCAAGAAATGGAAGCAAGAGTAAACAAACATAAAACAATGACATGAGAATATGAATGAAGTTGATAAGTAACCATCGTACAATTCTCCTAAATCTTCAAAGAGAGGGAAAGCTGTTGTCCTTAACTTTCCACCTTTAGAGTGTGACTACATAGTTGACAAAAAAATGATATAAGAACGTGCAACAAGCAATGAAACTGTCAGGGAATGACAACCACATTCTTACTATGATGATATTTAGACATCCAAAGTAGTATGAAACAGTTATTGCAGTCCAACAATGAATATTTTTAATTTGGTAATAGCAAAACTGTGCATGACATCCAAAGTAGCCTATAGCAGGACTGTACATGACTCTCAGTTTACAGCCTTCTGACAAGTAAAACATTCAGCCTCTGCCTTGAGAGAACTGAGAAGCATACACATGCAGGAACAAAAGATAGCCTGTTTTCTATTGCTTCGTACGTAGACGTAGCCACGTAGATAATTTTTGGTAAATAAATCAGCTTAAATACGAACAAAAAGTATAGTGTCAACTAAATCTTCACCTGTTAAGAATTATAGATCTTGTTCCTTGGAATCAATACCTGAAAGAGGTATGGTCGAAAACACATGAGATTCCAATCAGTTAACACCAATATAATATACAAGAATCAAATAATCTTCGTCAGAAAGTTAAAAAAAAACACATGTCTGAAAATGTTCAGTTAAACAGCTAATAGCTTTGTGAATGCGTCGTGACTGCCGTCTAAGGTTCTTTGCAACTTTCTTGGTTCCTTCATTGCACTTCAAACTTCACATGGAAAATTAGTAATTTGCAAAGGAGTTCTACTTTCTGCATCTATGTTGCATTGCTTTCTGCATCTAAATTAGTAAAATGCACTATCAGAGTTACATGGCTTCAAGATGCCTTGATCTCAGAGCATTTTACCTAAATTTCTCTTCACCTCCACTATCAGAAAAAAATCATGTAGTTGATCTGCACCTCAGTTACATAAAACTCAATTTTTTTACCTCCAAAAAATATCATTGACAAAACTATATAGCTACAGCTGCATCTCATTCATTCTCTATAAGTAGCTACATATATAGGGCCTGTTCTGATCTCCTACCAACTCCAGAAACTCCACAATTCCAACTTCTCATCCCAGCTTCGAACTCCACACAGCGAGCCAGCTGTGTTCTGCAGTGATCGCTGGCTTCTCTGGTCGCCAGCCATATGGGCTAGCTGGAACCGGCCCAAGTTTCCCAGCCTAGGAAAACAGGCATAATCTCAGGGACAAATAAATACTACTCCGGAGTATATATTTTGTCAAAGGAGTAGCATATATGTGCACTGCTAATGTCATTGACAAAAAGGTTCGACTATGTAGCAGATTTGGTTAGATTCAACTAGGTACACTATTTGCACCAAGGTTTTCGAGTCGATGAGTCGACGAGTCGCTCAGGGGGGGCGACTCTAGACTAGTCGTGACTAGTCTAGACTCATGGTCGACGAGTCGACGTGAGTTAAGTAGTAGGGAGCAGACCAGCAGCAGACCAGCAGCAGCCAGCGGCAACCAAGGGAGGAGTCGCAGCAACCAACCAAGACAAGGCCATCAGGAGATGGGAGGAGCAGCCCAACAAGAGCGGCAACCAAGGGATGAGCAGCAGGCAGCAGCAACCAGGGGAGAAGGGGACGAGCAGCAAGCCAGGGCGGCGGCTGCTGCAGAAGAGGGCTGGGTCGGGGGAGGGGGGCTGGAACTGTTCGATCTAGGTTTCCAGACGCTCCAATCTTCCTTCAATACTGGCCCACACGGCAATATTAGCCCAGTAAGGCCCAATGAAACCCTAGCCTGCCTAGCTCAATCAGGACCATCCATATTCTCTAATCTTCACCGTCCATCCACTCTCGTCTTAACTCTCTCTCTCACCTGCTCCCCTTCCAGCCCCCAGGCACGAATCGACAGCCGCAATGGCCTTGCTGCAGCTCCTCCTCCATGGCTTCTCTGCCTCCACCCCTTCCTCTCCGCCTCCCCCATCCTTCCCTGGAGCCACCCCTCCTTCCCTGCTCCATTTTCTCTGCCCAACTTCTCTTTCATGACAGATTGAACGAGTCGTTCGCCTCAAAAACTGCGACTAGTCGAGACTAGTCGGGACTAGTCGATCGAGTCGATCGACTCATCCAATGATTCGAGTCGACAGGTTGAGTCGACCTTCATGTAACGACTTGTCGACTAGTCGACGACTAGTCGCGACTAGTCGTTCGACTCGAAAACAGAGATTTGCACACACCAAATCATGCGTGGAGCAAGTACAGAGAAGGGTAGTGGGCAGCTGCAGTAAGTAGAGAGGAGATGTGGAGCCTCGCTGGCAAGACGGCCCTTGTCACCGATGGAACAAGGGGATGGGAAACCCTAGAAATCAAAAGGGGGAACCGGGGAAGAGGGAGGAAACAAAGGGTGGGTAGAAGATCTTATCGACGTAGAAACGTTGGGGAGGGATACCGGAGTAGGCTGTTGTGGCCGCCGAGCTCGCGCCGAGGATGGAAGAAGAGGGTCGCAGATCGGCGAGCAGATCGGAGGGAGGGGGGCGGGGTAGAAGGATGCCGCAACAGCCGGTCTTCAGTGGAGGAGAGAGATCGCCCGCTCCGGCCCTGGCCGTCGCTCAGTTCTTCCCCGCCGGCGTCGGCGGCGCTGCCGCTCTCGTCCTCTCCTCCTTTTTCTCTCGAGCCGAGAAGACTTGAGACGAGTGGGGAGACTTAGGGAAAACCCGGTGGAATCCCTGCGGTTTGGGGTGGATTTGGATGGGGATATCAGCCCGGCCGGGTTTAACCGAAGACGCATATAAGGTAGGTCGGGATCCTACCCCGACCGGGGTCAAAACCACGTGGATTAGGCCAAAACCCCGCCGATCCCGGCGGGGACGGGGATTAAACGAACAAAGCCTCGCCGTGTCCGCCCTCTTCACGCTCCGATTCGACCCCGCGGCCTCCCTGCCGCACTCTCCCCACCGGCCACTACCCTCTTTCCCCGCCCCACCGTATACAGGAGCAGTTACGTACCTCGAATGACGCGATCGGGCTCCGCGGCCGCCGGATCCGACGAACTCCCGCCGCTGGCTCTCCAAGGCGAGGGCGAGGGCAAGGGGGCGAGGGGGAGGAGGAGGAGGGGTAGGGCTTTAGCAACTGCGATGATGATGGATCGGCCTCGCGTCGCCTGCGCCATATGAGTCTGGGTCTGGCCCAGCTAGCGCAAGTATAGAAGAGCTAGCATTCATTTCGTTATTTTATTTTGAGTCCGGTTTAATTTTAATTTGAAACATCACTAGCACAAAAATGATTTGGAATCAAAAAAACTAGCGAGTTTGAAAAAACAAAAAGCGAATTAGAAAAAAATATGAATTCAAAAAATTTCACGAATCAACATTATGTCGATGATTTTAAAAAAAGCATATTCAAATATATCTATACGAGTTAAAAAACAAATCTGGGAACATAAAAAATGTATGTGAATTCAAGAAATGTTTACATGAAGTCAAACACGGTTCGTGAAACCAAAGAGGTCTACAATTTCAAATATAGTTCATGAATTTAAAAAATCAAAAAAAATCATGAATTTAAAACATGTTCATAAATTTTCAAAATATTAATGAATTCAAATAATCACAATTTTAAAAATATAAGTGAGTGTATGAAATGTTCATGAATATAAAAAATGTATGCGAAATCAAAAAATATTTATGGAATTAAAGTTTTCATGAATTCAAAAAATATTTATGAATTTTCAAAGTTCATGAATTTAAAAAAGGAGTAAAAGGCAAAAAAAGGGAAACCATAAACAACTAGAAAAGGAATAAAAAGAAAAGAAAAAATCGGAAAAATGGAAAAACCCGAAGAAACAGCCTTCTCGAACCTTCCCAAAGGTGGGCAGAAGGTTTCAGAAGATTCCTGAAACTGGTCAATAATTTCTGAGCAGTTCGCTTCAGCCCATTAGTGGGCCGCCCAGGTAGAAGCGCATAGCGAGCGCTCAAGTGGATATGTACCGCATAGGCTAATAGTTCTTAGAATTGTCTTAGGGCTTGAGAGTGCGGAGAAGATTAATAGATCAACCCTGGTAATCCCGAAGGTAAAGAACCCTAGAGTGCTTTCACGGTTTTGTCACATTAGCCTCGGTATTGTGCTTTACAAGCTAGCTTCCAAGGTAATAGCAAATCATCTCAAGGTCGTCCTACCAAAAATTATTTTTGAAGAGCAGTTTGTTTTTGTACCCGGTCGCTTAATCACTCACGATATAATTGTTGCCTATGAATGTTTACATTATATGAAGGAAACAAAGCTCAGAAACGTAGACACTGTGCAAGTTGGATATGATGAAGCTGTATGATCGAGTTGAATGAGCATATTTAAGAGAAATAATGTTAAATTTGGGCTTTGCAGAAAGCTCGGTGAATATCATTGTGGGGATGGTCAACTATGTGCCATCCTTAGTACTGTCTAATGGAGAGAAGTTGGAGGAGTTCCAACCATCTCACGGAGTCCATCAGGCAGATCCTATCTCAACTTACATCTTTTTCTTGCAGCAGAGGGTCTTTCGTGCCTCTTAAAAACTAGTGTTTGGTCATCGAATCTCACAGTAATTCAAGTGGCCTTAACGCTCCGCCTGTTAACCAATTATTGACAACTAGGACCCATGAGGTTCATGGTCGCACGCAAGTAAAATCCCTCCTTATTAAGCTGGAAAAAAAGGTTTCCTCCCCCTAACAGCTGGGCCCACCAGCTGTATCTTCGCATGGAAGGAAGTGCCTCCTTGTTATGCGAAAAAAGTATTCCTCCCAATAACAGCTGGGACCCGACAGATTTGGTGGCTGGCTTGTGGGCCTACTAACCTGGCGCGTACATAGGGCTTTGTCAACTTAATCAATAAATGATTCTGGCAGCTAGACCATTGGATATTAATCCAACAGTCGTGCTACTTCTTCAACCTCTGTTATTGCTCCCGTCTTCCGTGGGTGGCAGTGCTGCCGCGCACCCGAACCAGTCAAGTTTCCCACTCCTCTCCGTATGTGACTCCACTACCGCATCTTCCTCATCTCTGGGTCGTTCCAGTCTGGGGCCTCGTCGTCGTCCACCGACCTTGGTGCGCTCGACACAGTGTGGTCAATGTGGTCAACAAACGAGAGTCATTGGAAGATGACTGTATGTGAGAGGCTGACAGTGGGGACGCACCACGCCCATGGATGCATGCATGCAACTGCATCCCTTTTACCCTAAAAATAATGTTTTCTTTCCCTGACAGCTGGGACCCACCAGCTACATCTTCGCACGCAAGGAAGTGCGTCCTTATTACGGGGAAAAATGATTTCCCCCTGACAGCTGGGACCCAGTAGCTATATCTTCGCACACAAGGATGTGCGTCCTTATCCTCCCTGACAGCTGGGACCCACCCGGTCGAAGCGTACGTAGCGTTGTTTGTCTTATCGCGAACGTGTACGTACATACTGGTCGATCGGTCGCTTTGCAATGATAAACTGTGGCCGAGTAAGTAGCGGCACATGTCATAGTAGAGCCCCCCACGCAGCAGTTCAGGTTGGCCTGTCTAAACCATGTACACGTACATACAGCCACACGCCAAAAAATATGACCACGTACGTACATATGAGCGGGGTCTCGAAACGCGTACTCACGCATACGGACGGCCATGGCTTGTGTATATGGAGAGGTAACGGACGGCAGCGACGTTGTCATGTTCATCTTCAGCTAACCGGCTGGGTCGGAACGAAGGAAACAACATCGTGTTCACCGGGAACCAAGTGACTGGGTCGGAACGCGTCATGTTCATCGGGAGGCAACAGACTGGGTCGGAATGGGTCACAATGAGAGTCAACTGGCTTGGACGGAACATCCGAAACGGGGTCTGGCGTACCCCAAAACGGAGGAAAACGGCCTTGTGTTCGACCGCGTACGGTCGAAACGGGCTCCTGTTCATCGGGAAGTGTCTGGCGTACCGTAAAATGGAGGAAACGAACTTGTGTTCAGGCTTCTATGGTCGAAATGGGGTGTTGTTGATCGGGAGGGGTGGGCATACCGCAAAACGGAGGAAATGGACTTCTCTTCGACATCCTATGGTCGAAACAGGGGGTCCTATTCATCGGGAAGGGTGTGCCGTACCGCAAAACGGGACTCCACGGGCTACTGTTCATCAGCCGTCTATTGTCTCGCTCCAGCCGCCACAGGCTACTGTTCATCCACCGTCGACCTCCTCCAGCCTCCACCTGCGACTGTTCATCCACGACGTCTCCCTCCTACCTCCACCAGCTACTGTTCATCCAGCATCCACCGTCTACTGTTCAACCAGCCCTCCACCGGCTACTGTTCAACCAGCCCTCCATGGGGTCTTGTTCATCCACCCCCAACCGGCTCGATCGGGGTCCTATTCATCCAGCGGCAACGACCTCTACACCCCCACGGGGTCCTGTTCATCCAACCCCTGTCGGGAACTATTCATCCAACCCCCAACAATGCTCACTGTTCATCAAGAGGCAGCAGGTTCAATCGGCTTCAGTTAGCAGCAGTAGCGAAGGAATCGCTCGATCCGGTTCAGTTAACAGCAAGGGATCGGTCGGGGTTCAGTAACGTAGCTAGTGCAATCGCTCGGGTTTAGTAGGCGAATGCCTCGCTTGGGTTCAGTTAGAGCGCAACGCCTCGCATACACGCACGTACATGTATGAGAGAAACATGCATACCTCCGTGCATCGCTCGGTCCCGACCACCCACCGTAACCGGGAACTCCCCGAAATTTTCCTCGCCCTCGCTTCTACCATGATTTTTTCCGTCATGGACGGCCCAAAGAATGTCATGCAGGTGCGTCTCAGGCCCGCCTAGGACGAAAAGCCCATTTTCTGTCATGATTTTTTTCATAGAAGTAGGAGGCCACCACATCTATGATGATACCGGGTTTTGTCATAATTATCGTCATAGAGTGTCATAAGTATGCTAGAAAAAATTCGTTTGGCCCAAAATGTCACGGATGTGTCTTTTTTTGTAGTGGGACCTTAAAATCTTGTCCATTGTCAAGTTTCCACATGTCCATGATGTCTACTACGCGACTTTATTGTTGTAGACTTGTGTTGGGCCTCCAAGCATAGAGTTTTGTAGGACAGTAGCAATTTTCCCTCGAGTGGATGACCAAAGGTTTATCAATCCGTGGGAGGTGTAGGATGAAGATGGGCTCTCTCAAACAACCCTGCAACCAAATAATAAAAAGTCTCTTGTGTCCCCAACACACCAAATACAACGGTAATTTGTATAGGTGCACTAGTTCGGCGAAGAGATGGTGATACAAGTGTAATATGGATAGTAGATATTGGTTTTTGTAGTAAGAACAATAAAAAAATAGCAAGGTAGCAATTGATAAAACGGAGCACAAACGGTATTGCAATGCTTGAAAATGAGGCCTAGGGTCCGTACTTTCGCTAGTGCATTCTCTCAACAATGCTAATATAATTGGATCATATAACCATCCCTCAAAGTGTGATGAAGAATCACTCCAAAGTTCTTATCTAGTGGAGAACATAAGTAAATTGTTTGTAGGTTACAAAACCACCTCAAAGCTATTCTTTCCGATCGATCTATCCAAGAGTTCATACTAAAATAACACCAAAGAGAATTCAGATTCGTGATGATCAATCCAACACAAAGAACCTCAAAGAGTGCCCCAAGATTTCTACCGGAGAAACAAAGAAAAGAACGTGCATCAACCCCTATGCGTAGATTACCCCAATGTCACCTCTGGAATCCGTGAGTTGAGTGCCAAAACATATATCAAGTGAATCAATATAATACCCCATTGTCACCACGGGTATCCATATGAGAGACATATATCAAGTGCTGCCAAATCCATGAAAGTATTCAATCTGATAAAACGAAATCTCAAAGGGAAAACTCGATTCATGAAAGTGCAACTATCCCTAGGTGGTTTTGGTAATTCATAACAACATATAGCTCATTGAGCTAATGCTATTCCAAGACTATTATTTCAGGAAAGCTCAATGAATGGCATGACATGGATGAAGAAAGTGGATCCCTCAAAATATCAAGGACAAAGGATTGGCTCAAGCTCAAAAGATCAAGACTCTTCATTTTACATTTTAGTGACCCAAGATCACATTGAGTCTATAGGAAAAGCCAATACTATCAAGGAGGGATGAGGTGTTGCTTAATGAGCCTCTTGCTTCAAGTGCTTAATGATATGCTCCAAAAACCCTCAACTACTTTCTCACATCCACATATGACCTAAATCCAAAGTCAAACTCGGCCATACCGATTCTTTCTAGCCGGCGCCACCAAGTTCAAATGTCCCACAAACCCAAGGCAAATCGGTCTTACCGATAGGGATCTCGGTCTCACCGAGATGGGATTGTAATCTCTCCGTTTCCCTTTGTAACGTTTCGGTCTAACCGAAGTGAGCGATCGGTCCCACCGAGATTGCAATGTAAATTCCCTGTTTCCCTTTCATAACATTTCGGTCTCACCGAAATGAGCGAATCGGTCCTACCGAGTTTACCTGACCAACTCTCTGGAAAGCTTATTACCAAAATCGGTCTCACCGAGTTTGTGTAATCGGTCTCACCGAGATTACGTTATGCCCTAACCCTAACCATATCGGTCCTACCGAGTTGCATGTCGGTCCCACCGAAAATCCTAATGGTCACTAGGTTTACTAAATCGGTCCGACCGAGTTTGTTGATTCGGTCCCACCGAGTTTGGTAAATTGTGTGTAACGGTTAGATTTTGTGTGGAGGCTATATATACCCCTCCACCTCCTCTTCATTCGTGGAGAGAGCCATCAGAACAAACCTACACTTCCAACTTACCATTTCTGAGAACCACCTACTCATGTGTTGAGGCCAAGATATTCCATTCCTACCATATGAATCTTGATCTCTAGCCTTCCCCAAGTTGCTTTCCACTCAAATCTTCTTTCCACCAGATCCAAATGCCATGAGAGAGAGTTGAGTGTTGGGGAGACTATCATTTGAAGCACAAGAGCAAGGAGTTCATCATCAACGCACCATTTGTTACTTCTTGGAGAGTGGTGTCTCCTAGATTGGCTAGGTGTCACCTAGGAGCCTCCGACAAGATTGTGGAGTTGTACCAAGGAGTTTGTAAGGGCAAGGAGATCGCCTACTTCATGAAGATCTACCGCTAGTGAGGCAAGTCCTTCGTGGGCGACGGCCATGGTGGGATAGACAAGGTTGCTTCTTCGTGGACCCTTCGTGGGTGGAGCCCTCCGTGGACTCGCACAACCATTACCCTTCGTGGGTTGAAGTCTCCATCAACGTGGATGTACGATAGCACCACCTATCGGAACCACGACAAAAACATCCGTGTCTCCAATTGCGTTTGAATCCTCCAAACCCTTCCCTTTACATTCTTGCAAGTTGCATGCTTTAATTTCTGTTGCTCATATACTCTTTGCATGCGTGCTTGAATTGTGTGAAGATTGCTTGACTTGTCCAAAGATAGCTAAAATCTGCCAAAGTCTAAAATTGGGAAAAGGTTAAGTTTTTAATTGGTCAAGTAGTCTAATCACCCCCCCTCTAGACATACTTCAAGGTCCTACAAGTGGTATAAGAGCTTTGGTCTCCATTTGCTTTGATTTCCATAGCTTTTGGTGGTCATAGCCTTGGTTTCACAACCTAGGAGAGTATGGCGTCTAGTGAGGGAAATTATCACCGTAGAGGTCCTTACTTTGATGGTACTAATTTTGCTAGTTGGAAGCATAAGATGAAAATGCATATTCTCGGACATAACCCCGTCGTTTGGGCTTTTGTGTGTATTGGCTTGCAAGGTGAATTCTTTGATGGGAGAGAGCCGAACCGTGAAGCTAGTGCGGAAGAATTGAAGATGCTGCAATACAACGCTCAAGCTTGTGATATCCTCTTCAACGGATTGTGCCCCGAAGAATTCAACAAAATCAGCCGTCTTGAGAATGCAAAGGAAATTTGGGATACCTTGATTGATATGCATGAAGGTACCGACTCCGTCAAGGAATCCAAGTTGGATGTGCTCCAAAGTCAGCTTGACAAGTTCAAAATGAAGGATGGTGAAGGTGTTGCTGAAATGTACTCTAGGCTTGCACTTATCACAAATGAGATTGCCGGCTTAGGGAGTGAAGAGATGACCGACAGTTCATCATCAAGAAGATCCTAAGAGCATTGGATGGAAAGTATGATACCGTGTGCACATTGATCCAAATGATGCCAAATTACAAAGATCTCAAGCCAACGGAAGTTACTAGAAGAATTGTTGCTCATGAGATGTCACTCAAGGATAAGGAGGAACTTCACAACAAGTCAAGTGGTGCTTACAAAGCCTCATGTGAAGCCCCCACATCATCAAGTGAGAAACAAACCTTCAATGAATAATTGAGCTTAATGGTGAAGAACTTCAACAAATTCTACAAGAGTAGAAGCAAAGAAAGAAGCTCTAAGTCAAGGTCCTACAATGACAAAAGATCTTCTAGTCGAGAGCGAAATTGCTACAATTGTGGGAGACTCGGACACTATTCCAATGAGTGTACGGCACCCTACAAAAGAAGATAAGATTCTCCAAAAAGAAGAAGCAAAAGAGAAGAATCACCACCAAGAGAGAGAAGGAGTAGAGATGATCGTTATGAACGAAGACCCTCACGGAGAAGCAAGGATTCGGAAAGGAAGGACAAGTCATCAAGGAGCTACATAAAACGAAGACATCAAGCTCATGTTGGTGAATGGGTATCCGGCTCTGACTCCGACAATCACTCCGAGAGAAGCTATCACTCCAACTCCGATATACTCAAGATGAAGGTGTTGCCGGTCTAGCACTTGTGTCAACCAACTCCTACGACATATTTGACTCACCAAATGAAGGAATTGGAAGATGCTTCATGTCCAAAGGTCCTAAGGTAACACATCCCAAGTATGTTGATTTCAATAGTGATGAAGATGACTTGCTAGGTGATGATGATTTACTTGTTGACAATTCTAGTGATGAATACTATGATGAAACGTCAATTAATCATGCTAATCAAGATAAAACGAATGACAATGATAAGGAGAAGATTGAGCTTCTGACTAAAGAACTAAACACTCTTAAGTTAGCTCATGAAACTATCTTCGAAGATCATCGAGAACTTTTAAGGGCTCATGAGAAGTTACGCTTTGAAAAGCTCAATCTTGAGCAAGAGCATGAGTTCTTAAAGGCAATCAATGATGATCTCCGTAAGAAAAGTTCTTCTTACATTGCCAAGCGTTTACTCTTATCTACTTACATGCCTCAAGTCAAGTCTAGTAAAAAGTACAAGAAAGATCCTTCCTCTAGTAGTAACAATAACAATGCCAAATCCAATATTGTTGCTTCTAGTAGTTCTATTGATTCCACTAATGATTCTCTTAGCCGAGTTACACTTGAGCAAGAAAATAGCTTATTGAAGGGAATTATACAGAAAGGTGTATACAAGAGCCTTGCCAGGAGTAAGAAATTCGAGGAAATTGTACGCAAGCAAGGAAGGCACCGGAAGAATAAAGGTGTTGGTTTTGAACGAAAGTTCAATGCCAATGGAGTTGAGTGGGAAGAAGATCAATACCCCAAGACGAAGTTTGTTCCTCAACAAGAGAAGTATGATCCTACTTCCTTCAAGGGAACACAAGCACAAGATGATCTTCCACCACAAGACCACAAGAACAAAGGCAAGGACAAGCTTCAAGAAGAGATTGATGCATTTGAAGAAGCACCTAAGGCCTTGGTCAAGTGGGTTCCCAAGACTACGTCAAGTTCTACTTCATCAAGTACAACTCCAACTCCAAGGATTCCCATCAAGATGATGTGGATCCTGAAGAAGAAGAACTAGAGAGTTCTTGAGGGTGACTCCGCCAACATTCTTCACTCATATCATTATGGCAAGGACAAGTGCAATCAACTTCCACATCTTGAACTAGTTCAAGGAGTCACAAACCCTCATGTTGGTAAGGCAAGGGACAAGGTAACCTAATGATTTCATGGACATCATCTTGTGTGTGCGTCACTCTATGTCTATGGATATTCTTGTTTGTTCCTTGTGGGACTAACCCATGTAGGTATGTTGAAAGTGCAACTCACTCCAAAGGATTGCTCCAAATGATCTACATCAACATTGAGCATCCACATCTTCAACACCTACATGAAGTCATCATCGACAAAACCCAAGGTTAGTTCATCCCTCTAAGGGGGGATCTCACATCTAGGGGGAGCTTAACTCTAAGAATTGAGTCAAAGCAACTCTAATGATGTGAACACATCAATGCATTATGTAAAAGTGGTAACCCCACTTGAGCTTAAACGATGAGTATGACCTATGATCAAATGTTCTCATTTGACTCCTAAGTCAATATACTCATATATAGATGACCTAGTCATCGCCAATTGTTTGATAGATGCTAGAATTGGTTGTGCATGCTTTGCCACATAGTTCATTTGCCATTTTATTGTGTGAGCATGTTGGTTGCATATTTTACTCATTCAAGGACATCCACTTGTTGCTTTGATTGATTGGCTTCTTTTTCTTTGGCCAAGTGGATGGAAAAGAATGCCTAAGAACCTTCTCTAGCTATCTATGCTTTTCTCATCTCAAACTCTATTCATGCTACATCACAAAATTTGATCAAGTCAGATTCGAACCACTCTATGTGAGGAGCACTCGGAGTCCCCGATTCATCATAAACTTAAACTTCCAAAACTTCTTTGTGATTCCCGGTTTGACCGATTCCTTTCGGTCCTACCGAGATCACCAAGTCGATCTAGGTTTTCAATCTCGGTGCAACCAATTTGAACTTTTCGGTCACACCGAGTTGCTGTAACTATATACAGTTATGCATCTCGGTGCCATCGAGTTGTTCCACTCGGTCACACCGACAGGGTCGGGCTATATATACTCACGGGCAAAAAATTGGAAATTTTCTCCAAACCTCTTCGCCCGCGCATAGCTCGCTCTGCCTCCAGGGCCTCTGGATCGTCTCCTCGTCACCAGCCGCCTCCTGTCGCTGGTATCCGCTGTCGTCAACGGAATTCACCCCCGCCGTTGCCGCCGTAGCGAGTTCATCGCCAAGCTAGGGTATGGACTCGATCACAGTGCTATCTCCGTCCGATTCCTAGCACATTGTGTTCATTATGATTCTTGCCACGATTGAGACACTCCTATCCAGTCAATACAATCCTTAGAATAGATGCGATTTGAAAATTTAGGGGTAGGTTTCCGCCGAAACCATCTCGGACCCGCCGGGTTGAAAAACTCGGTCCCACTGATTTGGCTAACGCCATTGCACTAGTAACTCTCGGTCTGACCGAGAATTGCTAATCGGTGTGATCGATTTTAGAACTTTGTGAAACCCTAGCAGTCTCGGTGCCACCGAACTGTGACTCGGTCTGACCGAGTTCACTAGTTTAGGTTCCAAAACTGCTCCGGTATCACCAAGTTTTAAAATCGGTTGATCCGAAATGCTTTCTGTGGAAAACTAAAACTAAGTTTTTGAATCATTCTTTTGCAAAAATCTCTGTATTTTTTGATGCTCATCCATTCTATCTCATCTATAACTATTCACAGGGTCAGCAGTCAGTGTTTTCAGCATGTCAGACCAAAGTGATAGTCAGAACAAGTCAGAAGAGCACAATCACATGTGTGAGGGCACTAGTCCCTCTAACACTTCAGATGATGGCATCAGGAGCACCCCAAGCAATTTGCCTAAAGCTGCCACCAGGACAAGGAAGAAGAGAACCTCAGAATCTGAGGATGAGGATTATATGGCAGAGGAAGATGAGGCTACTTCCAAGAAGGTAGTGCTCAAAAAGGAGTATGGCTCAGCGAAGAACACAAAGCCTAGACTCAATAGGAAGGTCCCTGCCAAGAGGACACCTATGCTGAAGGTCAAAGGATCAACTCAAGTACCTGAAAAGCCTGATCCCAAAGAGGCACCTGCAAGAAGAGTTACAACTTCCAAACCCAAGAAGGTTCCCACTAGAGAAACCATGAAGTTTACCATTGAGTCAGAAGATGAAGCTGCTGGTCAAGATAAGAAGAAGAAGAGAGTGAGAACCACTACTGCCAAGGTTCTTGGCAACCCCTCTATGAGGAGAGACTCTGAGGAGGAAGAAGAAGAGGTTGCTGCACCAGCACCCAAGGCACAAAAGCTGACGGGTGATGCTATAAAGTCAGGGGCTGCAACATCAAAGCCCAAGGAAGCACCCAAAGCTGCCCCCAAGCCCAAGATTGCACCAAAGAGGAATGCTAGGAGTATTCCAGATGCTGAGAAGAACAAGGCCCCAGTGCCTGAAGTTGCCGATGAGGAAGATGATGAAGGACAAGTCCTGAGGAAGCTAAAGCCCAAGATTCCAGACCACAATGATGCTCATCCTGTGGCTGAGAACATGAAGTTAAGAAAGGATGCATGACTCAGACTATGGAGGCTGTCAGATCCATATGCTACCAGGAGAAGGACTGCTGTTGATTACAGGTTCCACACAAAGGAACATCGGGATTTCTATGAGACAGTGCTGTTGGACAAGAAACCGATAGTGTGTGATATGAGGTGGGTCGACTGGACCTACATGAAGGAAAATGAGGAACACTATCCTAGAGTGCAAGACAGTTTCATTGCTCGTGGAGTTGCAGACTTTGTTGGGCAGAAGCTCACAAAGTGGAATGATGAGCTCATTATGCAATTCTATTCCACAGCACACTTCTATCCAGATGGCAGGATAGTTTGGATGTCTGAAGGTACAAGGTACCAGTCAACCGTTGAGGAATGGGCCAATCTGATCAATGCCCCAAAGGAGAGTAAAGATGACCTGGATGTCTATGCCAAGAAGAAGATGGATCACAATACCATGGCTCATATGTACAAGGAGATCCCAGATGCTGCAGTTGAGACACATAAGTTTGGGTTAGTTCATTTTCTTCTGTCAGAACTCCCAACAATCAACTGGATCCTAAGGCACACTCTTTTGCCCAAGTCAGGTGACCACAACATGATTAGAGGGCATGCTATCAACTTGCTACACTTGTTTGATGTGCCACAAAAATTCAAGGTCATGAGCCTCATTGTTGAGACCATTACGAGGACAGCAGCAGACCAGAAGAGAAGTTGTGGGTATGCCCTACAGATTCAGGAGTTGATTAACTCAAAGATGGGCACAGGCACATACTTGCTGGACAAGGAACATTTTGCTATCTACCAGACTTTGAGGACAATCAAGTTGTGATGAATGAGAATGAACCATCATCAGTGTAAGCTCAAGAGAAGAAGGAGAAAGCAAAGAAAGAGAAGGCTGCCAAGATGCCAACTCAAGACGAGGCATCTGAGTACTTTCTGAAGAACAATCAAGAGCAGCTTGGTTACTTGATAGCATCAACTCCGAGGATTGAGAAGGGCTTGGCCACCCTAACTCAAAACCAGGAGAGCCTGGAAAGAATCATGGAACAAAAATTCTATGATCTGGATGTCAAAGTAACTGAGATTCAGTCAGTTGTGGAGCAGCTACAGGATGACATGCAGGAGAGGAAGGGCAAGACAACCACTGATGCATTTGCCAGAGTGCCTAGGGCTTAGAGATCAGCTGCAGTGCCTGTGACAGACACCAGAGCCACATCATCTGCACCAGCTACAGCTCCTACAGCTCCAGTGCAACCAGCTCCAGCACCAATTCCTCCAGCTCCATCCACTTCAACTGAAGCCTTCGTCCAAGGAGCCATCTCTACACCACCACCTGAAGATCAAGCCTGAGAGTCGATCTAGCACTATGCATTTTCTATGAATTTTTTGGTAACTTGTTGCCAAAGGGGGAGAAAAATGTATAGATCATAGGCTTCGAGAGAGAGAGAGAGTGTTGCTTTTTGTTCTCTCTTGCTTTGGTGGTTAAACTTTGTTTGCTTTTGATTGCTTGAGATACTATGCTATTATCTGTGAGACATTGATGATCATGTGTTTGATCATAAGCTACACTTATGCTTGTTAGATGATATTATCTTACCTATCCTTATATGATCATTCACTTTGTTTGGTGATGAGTGCATGTATTCAATTTTTATTATTTTGAGCTCTCCACCAAGATGTATGCGACATGGAAGAGTAACCCATGAGCCTAATTCCTTGTGCATTTGCAGTCCAAAGCAAATCTTAAACTATGCACAAATTTAGGGGGAGCTCTTTCTTATCACATACCTCTCAAAGCGACGATGTTTTTCAATCTTATTATCATTTGTCGAAGCTTTGATCTATATGTTGTCATCAATTACCAAAAAGGGGGAGATTGAAAGTGCAACTATCCCTAGGTGGTTTTGGTAATTCATAACAACATATAGCTCATTAAGCTAATGCTATTCCAAGACTATTATTCCAGGAAAGCTCAATGAATGGCATGGCATGGATGAAGAAAGTGGATCCCTCAAAATATCAAGTACAAAGGATTGGCTCAAGCTCAAAAGCTCAAGACTCTTCATTTTACATTTTAGTGATCCAAGATCACATTGAGTCTATAGGAAAAGCCAATACTATCAAGGAGGGATGAGGTGTTGCTTAATGAGCTTCTTGCTTCAAGTGCTTAATGATATGCTCCAAAAACCCTCAACTACTTTCTCACATCCACATATGACCTAAACCCAAAGTCAAACTCGGCCATACCGATTCTTTCTAGCCGGCGCCACCGAGTTCAAATGTCATAGCCACTGCCACAAACCCTAGGCAAATCGGTCTTACCGATAGGGATCTCGGTCTCACTGAGATGGGATTGTAATCTCTCTGTTTCCCTTCGTAACGTTTCGGTCTAACCGAAGTGAGCGATCGGTCCCACCGAGATTGCAATGTAAACTCCCTGTTTCCCTTTCTTAACATTTCGGTCTCACCGAAATGAGCGAATCGGTCCCACCGAGTTTACCTGACCAACTCTCTGGAAAGCTTATTACCAAAATCGGTCTCACCGAGTTTGTGTAATCGGTCTCACCGAGATTACGTTATGCCCTAACCCTAACCATATCAGTCCTACCGAGTTGCATGTCGGTCCCACCGAAAATCCTAACGGTCACTAGGTTTACTAAATTGGTCCGACCGAGTTTGTTGATTCGGTCCCACCGAGTTTGGTAAATTGTGTGTAACAGTTAGATTTTGTGTGGAGGCTATATATACCCCTCCACCTCCTCTTCATTCGTGGAGAGAGCCATCAGAACGAACCTACACTTCCAACTTACCATTTGTGCGAGAGAACCACCTACTCATGTGTTGAGGCCAAGATATTCCATTCCTACCATATGAATCTTGATCTCTAGCCTTCCCCAAGTTGCTTTCCACTCAAATCTTCTTTCCACCAGATCCAAATCCCATGAGAGAGAGTTGAGTGTTGGGGAGACTATCATTTGAAGCACAAGAGCAAGGAGTTCATAATCAATGCACCATTTGTTACTTCTTGGAGAGTGGTGTCTCCTAGATTGGCTAGGTGTCACTTGGGAGCCTCCGACAAGATTGTGGAGTTGAACCAAGGAGTTTGTAAGGGCAAGGAGATCGCCTACTTCGTGAAGATCTACCGCTAGTGAGGCAAGTCCTTCATGGGCGACGGCCATGGTGGGATAGACAAGGTTGCTTCTTCGTGGACCCTTCGTGGGTGGAGCCCTCCGTGGACTCGTGCAACCGTTACCCTTTGTGGGTTGAAGTCTCCATCAACGTGGATGTACGATAGCACCACCTATCGGAACCACGACAAAAACATCCGTGTCTCCAATTGTGTTTGAATCCTCCAAACCCTTCCCTTTACATTCTTGCAAGTTGCATGCTTTAATTTCCGCTGCTCATATACTCTTTGCATGCTTGCTTGAATTGTGTGAAGCTTGCTTGACTTGCCCAAAGATAGCTAAAATCTGCCAAAGTCTAAAATTGGGAAAAGGTTAAGTTTTTAATTGGTCAAGTAATCTAATCACCCCCCTTCTAGACATACTTCAAGGTCCTACAATTCATCACAACAAGATAGAGAGGGGAGAATACCATATGATCCAACTATATTAACAAAGCCTGTAATACATCAAGATCGTGCCATCTCAAGAACACGAGAGAGAGAGAGAGATTAAACACATAGCTACTGGTACAAACCCTCAGCCCCGAGGGTGGACTACCCCCTCCTCATCATGGTGGCCGCCGGGATGATGAAGATGGCAACCGGTGATGATTCCCCCCTACGGTGTAGTGCTGGAGAAGGGTTCTCGTGGTTCTGGAACTAGCGGTGGCAGGAACAAAATTCCTTCGACTCCCGTAGGGTTTTTGGGATATTTGGACATGTATAGAGCAAAGAGGGGGTGCGGGAGGCCACCGAGGTGGGAACAACCCACTTGGGCACGCCTGGGCCCCCGGGCGCGCCCTGGTGGGTTGTGCCCCCCTCGGGGCACCCCCAGGTGCTTCTTTGGCCCACTGGATGTCTTCTGGTCCAAAAAAATCTCCAAAAAGTTTTGCTACATTTGGACTCCATTTGATATCGATTTTTTGCGATGTAAAAGAACAACTGGCACTGGGCACTATGTCAATAGGTTAGTCCCAAAAAATGATATAAAGTTGCTATAAAATGATTGTAAGACATCTAAGAATGATAATATAATAGTGATATGTCTCCAACGTATCTACTTTTCCAAACACTTTTGCCCTTGTTTTGGACTCTAACTTGCATGATTTGAATGGAACTAACCCGGATTGACGCTGTTTTCAGCAGAACTGCCATTGTGTTATTTTTGTGCAGAAATAAAAGTTCTCAGAATGACCTAAAAATCCACGGAGCAACTTTCTGAAATTAATAAAAAATACTGGCGAAAGAATCCACATTAGGGAGCCCATGCCCTGTCCACGAGGGTGCAGGGTGCCCCCCTGGGGCGTGCCCCTACCTCGTGGGCCCCCTGGGACTCCATTGACCTCAACCCCAACTCCATATATTCACTTTCGGGGAGAAAAAAATCAAAGAGAAGGATTCATCGTGTTTTACGATACAGAGCCGCCACCAAGCCCTAATCTTCCTCAGGAGGGCTGATCTGGAGTCCGTTCGGGGCTCGAGAGAGGGGAATCCATCGCTATCGTCATCATCAACCATCCTCCATCACCAATTTCATGATGCTCACCACCGTGCGTGAGTAATCCCATCGTAGGCTTGCTAGACGGTGATGGGTTGGATGAGATTTACCATGTAATCGAGTTAGTTTTGTTAGGGTTTGAACCCTAGTATCCATTATGTTCTAAGATTGATGTTGCTATGACTTTGCCATGCTTAATGCTTGTCACTAGGGCCCCAGTGCCATGATTTAAGATCTGAACCTATTATGTTTTCATGAATATATGTGAGTTCTTGATCCTATCTTGCAAGTCAATAGTCACCTACTATGTGTTATGATCTGGTAACCCCGAAGTGACAATAATCGGGACCACTCCCGGTGATGACCGTAGTTTGAGGAGTTCATGTATCCACTAAGTGTTAATGCTTTGGTCCGGTACTCTACTAAAAGGAGGCCTTAATATCCCTTAGTTTCCAATAGGACCCCGCTGCCACGGGAGGGTAGGACAAAAGATGTCATGCAAGTTCTTTTCCATAAGCACGTATAACTATATACGGAATACATGCCTACATTACATTGATGAACTGGAGCTAGTTCTGTGTCACCCTATGTTATAACTGTTGCATGATGAATCGCATCCAACATAATTATCCATTACTGATCCATTGCCTACGAGCTTTTCACATATTGATCTTTGCTTATTTACTTCTCTGTTGCCACTATTACAATTACTACAAAACTGCTACTGTTACTTTTGCCACCTTTATCGTTACTTCCATACTACTTTGCTACTAAATACTTTGCTGCAAATATTAAGTCTTTCAGGTGTGGTTGAATTGACAACTCAACTGCTAATACTTGAGAATATTCTTTGGCTCCTGTCGGTGTCAAAACCGGCGGATCTCGGGTAGGGGGTCCCGATCTGTGCATCAAGGCTGATGGTAACAAGAAGTAAGGGACACAGGTGTTTACCCAGGTTCGGGCCCTCTCAATGGAGGTAAAACCCTACTTCCTGCTTGATTAATATTGATGTTATGGGTAGTACAAGAGTAGATCTACCACGAGATCGTAGAGGCTAAACCCTAGGAGCTAGCCTATGATGGTATGATTGTAATTGTGATCAGCCTTCTAAGGACCAACCTCTCCGGTTTATATAGACACCGGAGAGGGCTAGGCACTACTAGGGAAAAGCCTATACACAGAATCTTATCAGCAGCGCGCTTTAAAATAAGTCGCTCCTGCTAATTAGCAGTAGCGTGCCCAGCCGAAACTCGCTCCTGAAACAAATATAGCAGTAGCCCGCCTGCTCAAAGACGCGCTGCTGCTATAATTCCCACGAGGCCGCCGCGAAGCTAGTTATAGCAGCAACGCGTTATAGCAATGCGTGCTACTGCTACGTAGCATAGTAGCAGCGCATTTCTCAGATGAGCGCTACTGCTAAGTTTCCTACAAAAATTTAGTCCCACCTCGCTCCGTGAAGAGAGTTTCTACCACCTTAAATATGTTACTTCTCAAACTTTGACAAGCACTTGGTCTTCATTGAACTCTGTGTGTAGAATTTGTGGCTGCAATATGAGTCTTCACCTGTTCCTAAACCAGTGAGGACTCATATTGACAAATCAGATTGTACACAAAAAGATCGTTGATGATCAATGTATTTTTGATATATTGAACAAAGTCTATTTTTACATGCTGACACATAGCAGTAGCGCTTTATTGTGAAAGGCGCTGCTGCTAGATAGCTTAGCAGTAGCGTCTTTTCCTACAGCGCGCTACTGCTAAGCCATTCATCTCCCACCCCATCTCCTCTATCCGATCCACTGACACAGTCACACACTCAATCCTCCGTCTGCGCCGCGCGTCGGTCCACCCCCGTCGCCCCTCCTCCGTTTGCACCGCGCGCCGTCACCTCCTCCTCCTTGCTGGACTTGGTACCGGCCTCCTCCTCCGTCCTCCCTCTCCACTCGCCGCTAGCCGGCCCCTCCTCGCTCCGCCTTCCTCCTCCGTCCTCCCTCAACTGGCCGCGCCGGCCAGCCCCTCTTCGCTCCACCTTCCTCCTTCGTCCTCCCTCAACTGGCCGCGTCGGCCGGCCCCTCCTCGCTCCGCCTTCCTCCTCCATCCTACTCTCTTCTCCCTCCTCGAGTCGCCCCTCCTTCTCCCTCCTGCCCGCTACATTTTGATTTAGTAGGCTAGTTCATATGCAACATTTTGATTTAGTTGATATAATTTAGTTGATTTAGTAGGCTAGTTGATTTAGTTTACTTAGAACATTTTGATTTAGTTGATTTAGTAGGCTAGTTCATTTAGTTGATTTAGTTGACTTAGAACATTTTGATTTAGTTGATTTAGTAGGCTAGTTCATTTAGTTGATTTAGAACATTTTGATTTAGTTGATTTAATAGGCTAGTTGATTTAGTTGATTTAGAACATTTTGATTTAGTTGATTTAGTAGGCTAGTTGATTTAGTTGACTTAGAACATTTTGATTTAGTTGATTTAGTAGGCTAGTTCATATGCAACATTTTGATTTAGTTGATTTAGAAGGCTAGTTGATTTAGTTGACTTAGAACATTTTGATTTAGTTGATTTAGTAGGCTAGTTGATTTAGTTGATTTAGACATTTTGATTTAGTTGATTTAGTAGGATAGTTGATTTAGTTCACTTAGAACATTTTGATTTAGTTGATCGTTAATCCTTTGCTCATATTGCTTTAGGAAAAATGGCGCCACCACCACCACCACTATGTCGACTGTGCAAGTCAAGATGCGCCAGCAACCTTGCAACTGGCAAGCTGTTCGGCATCTACTTCCAGCCGAGTTTTCGTCATGCGGCGGTAAGAAATTAGATGAAATGTAAGAACTATTTTATTTTTAGTGTTGGCATTACTGCATTGTGTCATTTTGCTTATTTTACACAGATCGTCCCATGCATTGTGAGGTTGAAATTCAACAAGCTGACAGGAGACACTGTGACATTTGAGGCTCCTGGGGGGCCGTACACTATGGAGGTCGAGAAAGGACGCAATATGTCGCAGATTGGAGGAGATGGATGGGACCGTTTCGTCGCTCGCATGCGTCTTACTAGTGGTGAGTTGATCAGCTTCTCCTTCCGAGCAGAAAGACCCAAGCTAGCTGTTATTTATCTCAACCTGGTGGAAGATGATGAAGATGATGAAGATAATGAGGACCCACTCGATGAAGATGATGAGGACCCACTTCATGAAGCCATCGTAGCTCAAAGAACAAGGCTGAGTGAGGAGGAGGTGTCCAACTTGTGGGACATAATTCCGCCACATGTTGACTTTGTCGGGGTGCCATTCGTGACCCGCTTGACAAATACCATGGTTGATCGACATGATATGGTATGTTATACTTACAAATGCAAATTATCCGATGAATTACTTAGTGTACAGTCCAATGATATGGTATGTTGTGTGGAATCTAGTCGATGATATGTTTTAGTGTAGAGTTCGATCACATGCTTATTAGTGTAGAATCTAAGGAAACTATTAATAGTGTAGATAATCCATATGTACTTATTTGCGAGGCTATTTATTAATTGATATGTTTTTCTTATTCAGAAATTGGCAAAGAGCATATCTGTGAGTTATGGTATCGAGCCTGATGAAGAAGGCTCAGGTGGACTACGCCTTACTGCAAGGGGCTCCGTCACAACCTGTACTTACCATGTGGACACGGACGGTTGCACACACTTAAACTTGGTTGGGTGGAAGAAATTCCTTGATGGCAAGAATCTTCGTGTTGGACAGGCCATCCTAATTACTATCAGGAACACCAACCGCCCAGGCTTGAGGATGATGATTGTCTTCGATATCATCTAGAACTACATATGTGTGTGTGGCTATATCATCTAGAACTACATATGTGTGTGTGGCTATACCATCTAGAACTACATATGATGATCATCGTCGATATCATCTAGAACTACATATGATGATGGCCGTTGATATGACCTTGTACTGCTTCAGGATGCATGTTGACTATGCATGAAATTGTTATCTAGTACTCCGTTCGTTCCAAATTACTCGTCGTGGTTTGAACTAAAACCACGACGAGTAATTTGGAACAAAGGGAGTACTACCTAGTGATGGTTTATGAATTTGATATCTACTAGCAGTACCTAGTATCTAGTATCTGAAAGGGAAACTGAAAGGGAAAGGGGTAGTGGGAAAATGATGAAAGATATAGCAGTAGCGTGGGATGGCGAAATCGCTACAGCTAGTTAATAGTAGCGCGTTCCTGAAAAGCGCTGCTGATATCGTCAATAGTAGTAGCGCGGGTCAGGGCCGCGCTACTATTATGAGTTAGCTGTAGCGCCTTATTAGTAGCGCGGCCACCCGCACTGCTGCTAGCCTCAAAACCCGCGCTACTACTAGGGTTTTCCTAGTAGTGAGGGTTTACATGGAGTCGGTTAAAAGGAAGGAAAGATAATATCCGGATCGCCAAGCTTGCCTTCCACGCCAAGGAAAGTCCCATCCGGACAAGGGCCGAAGTCTTGAGTCTTGCATCTTCACGCTTCAATAGTCCGGACGTTGTACATAGTCCGGCTGTCCGGATACCCCCTAATCCAGGACTCCCTCAGTAGCCCCTGAACCAGGCTTCAATGACGATGAGTCCGGCGCGCAGTATTGTCTTCGGCATTGCAAGGCGGGTTCCTCCTCCGAATACTCCAAAGTGGTTATCGAATACTAGACCGTGTCCGGATCTGCAAGATGATCTTTGTATGGTACAGATATGATTTGCTGGCAATCTTCGTGCGTCGTGCCCTTGCATCGTGGCTTGGTCCAGCGTGAACCGACGTTTCCTACCCCACAACGACTCGTGTTACGAGGCAGTTTTGTTGGCACGTCCCGTCGAGGCAGAGATCGTGTCCCTTTTATGATGGGATTTTCCATCAATATGAGCGTGCGTGACCCCACGACGGCTGTTGGTATTACCCCGTGTGTTTTTAGATAAGCCTCAAACGGTCACACCGGGGACTCTTGATATTCACCCTCTTTATAAAGGGGTCGAGACCTACGCCTCTTTTTTCACCTTCATCGCGCCTTCTCGCACATCGAGTTCTAACACCCAAAACCTAAGCTCCACCCCTCTGGAATCCTCCAATATGTCCGGATTTGATCCTCAAGGCCGGTGGGTCGCCTCCTCGATTGAGGAGAAGGACATTGCCAAGCTTAGGGAGGTCGGATACCTAACCGTAGATATCCAGCACAGGCTTCCTGCTCCAGGGCAAGTCATCCCCACGCCAGAGCCCAACGAGTGTGTTGTTTTTGTCCCACACTTCCGCCGCGGTTTGGGTTTCACCCTCGATCCTTTTGTGAGGGGGCTCATGTTCTATTATGGGCTGGATTTTCATGATCTGGCTCCGGACGCTATCCTCAATATCTCGTCGTTCATTATCGTGTGCGAGGCTTTTCTCCATATCACCCCGCACTTCGGCTTATAGCTCAAGACCTTTAATGTGAAGCCGAAGATGATGGGGGGCGTCATGTGGAGTGCGGGGGTGCCATAATAAGCAGAAACGCCGACGCCCCATGGCCGGAGGTTCTTTTCCAGAAGTATCCGATGTATGGCAACGAAGGTGGTTTTATGTCACGGCTCCCAGAGGCACAAAGTGGGCGGCTGCCCCCCGAGTTTCGCTCGGGCCCTCCGTCACAGTTGGCGTCTTGGACAGACGCAGGGCGGAATTGGGGACCCGCTGGTGAATACCAGTACTGCAGAATCGCATCCGGGAGCTTCTTGCAAGGGACGTTAATCTCGTCAGCATAATGCAAGTGATGTTGATCCGGCGGATGCTGCCGTGCCAACGCCGGCCTCTCCGGATGCGAGAGTTCAATCCGGAGGGTCCGCGGACCGTCAAGCACTTCTTCGGCCTGAAGCTCGAAGAGATGTGCAAATTATTATTCGGACGGAAATTAATGTGTCCGGACACCACCGAGGATGCGGGCCTAAGCTGCAATCGCCTAGACACTCGAGTAAGTAGCCTTGATACCGGACACCTAGTTTTGTATTTATCATGAATGTTTATTCTGAAAATCATCCGCGTCCAGGAATGGCTCAGCAAGGCGGAGAGAATCAGGTGTCCGGCGCCACTTCCCGAAGGCTCGCCCGCTCCCACCATGGCCAAGATGCTTGACCGAGTACTCAACAGGATGCCCTCGGGGAAAGGCGAGGGGAGGGATGAAAAATCCGAACCCCACACGCTACGCATCCGAACCGGGGGGGGGGTTGCTACCTCCCCCAAGGAGGATAGTCGGGAAGGAGAGGTCGAGGCCTCCTCCCCACGCGGGAAGAAGAGGGCCACCTCTGAAGATTTGGAGGCAAAGATGCCCAAATTGGGGAAAAAGGCATCCCTAGGGGGCCTTGCCCCGACAGGCACCCTCACCGCACCATGCCCTCCAACAGGCCAGCCCTCCACCGAGCTACATGTCAATCTACAACCCGAAGGTACTGCGTTTCTCCTCGGTCAGTAACCAGGATTCAAATTTTTGCAGTACGGCCAGCAGCTCCTCTCAACAGGGTTCGTCTTCGGGGGACCTTCCTCCGGAGATGATGGAGAGCGAGACCCCCACCCCCTTCTCCGACTCATGAAGCGGGCGACACCGAGGTGTCGTCACGGAGGAGTCCAGATCTGCCGAATCCGGCAGTCAATTCGTCAGCCGCCCTGCACCCGGAGCACTTGGCTACAACGGGGGGCGATGGGAGGAGTCCTACGCAGTTCGATGTCCGGCCGGATGTACTAACGGGCTTGCTGGAGCGAGCTGCACTCTCGGAGGAGCACCGCTCATTAATGAGCGCGGTGCTTAAGAAGATTTCATCCGCTACGAGCGGTTTGAATGAAGCATTCACAAGCCTGCTCAGAGGCTTTGAGGTATGTGAAGGAAATATGCCCTAGAGGCAATAATAAAGTTATTATTTATTTCCTCATATCATGATAAATGTTTATTATTCATGCTAGAACTGTATTAACCGGAAACATGATACATGTGTGAATACATAGACAAACATATAGTCACTAGTATGCCTCTACTTGACTAGCTCATTAATCAAAGATGGTTGTGTTTCCTAACCATAGACATGTGCTGTCATTTGATTAAAGGGATCACATCATTAGGAGAATGATGTAATTGACATGACCCATTCCGTTAGCCTAGCACTTGATCGTTTAGTATATTGCTATTGCTTTCTTCATGACTTATACATGTTCCAGTAACTATGAGAATTATGCAACTCCCATTTACCGGAGGAACACTTTGGGTACTACCAAACGTCACAACGTAACTGGGTGATTATAAAGGAGTACTACAGGTGTCTCCGAAGGTACATGTTGAGTTGGTGTATTTCGATATTAGGTTTTGTCACTCCGATTGTCGGAGAGGTATCTCTGGGCCCTCTCGGTAATGTACATCACTATAAGCCTTGCAAGCAATGTGACCAATGAGTTGGTTACGAAATGATGCATTACGTAACGAGTAAAGAGACTTGCCGGTAACGAGATTGAACTAGGTATTGGATATCGACGATCGAATCTCGGGCAAGTAACATACCGATGACAAAGGGAACAACGTATGTTGTTATGCGGTTTGACCGATAAAGATCTTCGTAGAATATGTAGGAACCAATATGGGCATCCAGGTTCTGCTATTGGTTATTGACCGAGAATAGTTCTAGGTCATGTCTACATAGTTCTCGAACCCGTAGGGTCCGCATGCTTAACGTTATGATGACAACTTTATTATGAGTTTATAAGTTTTGATGTACCGAAGTTTGTTCGGAGTCCCGGATGTGATCACGGACATGACAGGAGTCTCGAAATGGTCGAGACATAAAGATTGATATATTGGACGACTATATTCGGACACCGGAAGTGTTCCAGGTGATTTCGGAGAAAACCGGAGTATCGGAGGGGTTACCGGAACCCCCCGGGGAAGTATTGGGCCTTAGTGGGCCTGAGGGGAGAGAGAGGGCAGCAGCCCAGGAGGTGGCGCGCCCCCTCCCATGGGGAGTCCGAATTGGACTAGGGGAGGGGGTGCGGCCCCTCTTTCCCTCTCCCTTTCCCTCTCTTTCCTCCCCCTTCCTCCTTCCTAGTTGGACTAGGAAAGGGGAGTCCTACTCCCACTAGGAGGAGGACTCCCCCTCCTTGGCGCGCCCCCTAGGGCCGGCCGGTCTCCCCCCTTGCTCCTTTATATACGGGGGCAGGGGGCACCCCATAGACACACAAGTTGATCTACGGATCGTTCCTTAGCCGTGTGCGGTGCCCCCCTCCACCATATTCCACCTCGGTCATATCGTCGCGGAGTTTAGGCAAAGCCCTGCGCCGGTAGAACATCATCATCGTCACTACGCCGTCGTGCTGACGGAACTCATCCCCGAAGCTTTGCTGGATCGGAGCCCAGGGATCGTCATCGAGCTGAACGTGTGCCGAACTCGGAGGTGCCGTACGTTCGGTGCTTGGATCGATCGGATCGTGCAGACGTACGACTACATCAACCGCGTTGTGCTAACACTTCCGCTTACGGTCTACGAGGGTATGTGGACAACACTCTCCCCTCTCGTTGCTATGTCATCACCATGATCTTGCGTGTGCGTAGGAAATGTTTTGAAATTACTACGTTCCCCAACAGTGGCATCCGAGCCAGGTTTTATGCGTTGATGTTATATGCACGAGTAGAACACAAGTGAGTTGTGGGCGATACAAGTCATACTGCTTACCAGCATGTCATACTTTGGTTCGGCAGTATTGTGAGATGAAGCGGCCCGGACCGACATTACGCGTACGCTTACGCGAGAATGGTTTCACCGTTACGAGCACTCATGCTTAAAGGTGGCTGGCGGGTGTCTGTCTCTCTTACTTTAGCTGAATCGAGTGTGGCTACGCCTGGTCCTTGCGAAGGTTAAAACAACACTAACTTGATGAACTATCGTTGTGGTTTTGATGCGTAGGTAAGAACGGTTCTTGCTAAGCCCGTAGCAGCCATGTAAAATTTGCAACAACAAAGTAGAGGACGTCTAACTTGTTTTTGCAGGGCATGTTGTGATGTGATATGGTCAAGACGTGATGCTATATTTTATTGTATGAGATGATCATGTTTTGTAACCGAAGTTATCGGCAACTGGCAGGAGCCATATGGTTGTCGCTTTATTGTATGAAATGCAAACGCCCTGTAATTGCTTTACTTTATCACTAAGCGGTAGCGATAGTCGTAGAAGCAATAGATGGCGTAAACGACAACGATGCTACGATGGAGATCAAGGTGTCGCGCCGGTGACGATTGTCGTGGTGTTCTCACGGGGGGTGCAAGACGACATATGCCACAAGGTGGCTTCGTGTGAGGGCAAGACTGCTGCTGATAGGACCGAGAGCGGGTATGCGAGTAGCACGCGGTGGTTTACCCAGCTTCGGAGCTCTCCGGAGAGATAATACTCCTACTGCTGCATGTCTGAGTGTATCTGATATGTATATGTGGTACAGAGTGCTCCTGGAGCTGTATCCCAGCTCAGTGCCATAGGCATCTGGCTTTGTATATGTACGTGGCATGGTGGCCGTTGCCTCTTGACCGAATGGATGTGCTTGGGCATGCTTGCCCGTGGGAGTTGATGGATGGATGGCTAGCTAGCTCTCTTGCTAGCTAGCTTGCTTGTGGGTGTGTGCGTGAGTCCATCCCCTGGATGGATGGATGTGTGCCTTTATATAGGCAAGGCTAGCTTACTTCTAAGCTATGTAGTGGACATGGGTAAGGCATGGTGCATGTCACACTTGTTCCCTGGGTCACTTCATAAATAGTGCATAGGGACAAGTGTCACTGTACACGATGGCTGGGGCGTCACGTGAACAGTGCCGGGTACGGTCGTCACGTCGGGGTCGCGTCAGGCTGCAGTCGGCATTCGGCCTGGTGGCGCAGTCGGCAGCCAGCAGTCGGCCTGGTGGTGCAGTCGGCAGCCAGTAGTCGGCAGCCAGCAGTCGGCCTGGTGGCGAAGTCGGCAGCCGGCAGTCGGCCTGGTGGCGGAGTCGGCAGCCAGCAGTCGGCAGCCAGCAGTCGGCCTGGTGGCGCAGTCGGCAGCCAGCAGTCGGCCTGGTGGCGGAGTCGGCAGTCGGCCTGGTGGCGGAGTTAGCAGCCAGCAGTCAGCAGCCGACCGGGAAGTCGGACTGAGGGGCTTTGCTAGCCCCGATGTCTTGAAATATCGTCTCGCCGTCTTCGGGGTATCCGTGTCCAATTACTCCGACAGTAGCCCCCAAGCCTCCGGGCAACTTGGCAAAGTTGGGCGGAGGTTTTTTGGCGAGTGTTCATGGAAATGATCATGCAAAAAGACGAAGTTAGTCCACGCAGATATATCAAATGTTTGCTTTTAGCGTTGCAATTGTTATGCGGAGGGTGCCGACTCGGCTTCGTCCGAGCCCCCTTAATCTTTTTCGTGTTCCCTCCGCTTTTTGGCTTGTGCTCTCGCCCGCCGGACAGCCGCTCTGCGGTCTGTGGCTGAGAGTGGGCCGCGAAGCGGAGTGTACAGTACTCAGAGTCTGGGAGCAGATTTAACCGAGTAGATACTCATAAAGGAAACGGTCGGGTCGCCCGAAGCGTTTTTCTTTCCGGACGTTTTTCGGGTGGGTGGCCTCCAGCGTTCACTCTTGCTAGTCGGACAGCCGCTCTGCGGTCTGTGACTGAGAGTGGGCCTTTGGTACCGCGCACGCTACTAAGCCGTCTGCGGGAACTAACGTCTCAGGCCAAGCGGCCAGCCCCCGGGCCAACTCTGGCTGGCGCCGGGGCGAACAGTGATGCAACTGTAATAAAATGCGGAGATAGCCCCCGAGCATCGCTCGGGGTTATCCGTGCTCTTGTGGTGCAAAAATATGCGGGTGCGGAGCTCACATTGATTTTCGTGTAGTCGCGGTCGTCGAATACAGCCGGCGCGACTCGGCGCTCGCGGAGTGCGCCGGCGCACCCGCTGGGTGTAGCCTTCGAGCCCCCGGGTGCTCGAAGGGGGTTCCTGGCCGCTCAGGCTCGACCGGCCAGGCGGCGAGGGGAATGCGGCCGAGCCGGCTTGGCGCAGCCGACCAGGCGGCGAGGAGTCTAGCAGCGCCCTCTTCTTCTTTTTCTCTTCTGCCGGCTGCTGGCAGCGGACAAAACTCTTCTCTTGTCTGCAATCTTCGCGGGGGCGCGCCAGCGCACCCGCTGGGTGTAGCCCCCGAGATTCGAGCCGGCTGCTGAGCAGTCGGACCGGATCTCCCGGCGACTACTTTGCCTTCTTCTCGCGGGGGCGCGTCAACGCACCCGCTGGGTGTAGCCCCCGAGATTCGGGCCGACTGCTGAGCAGTCGGGCCGGATCTCCCGGCAAGTACTTTGTCTTTTTTCCTTGTCTTCCTCAGCCGGCTGGGCGGGCGGACCCCGACATAGCAGTCGGGCTCTTTGCAGTCGGCCAGGCAGCCAGCGGTCGGACGCATATCTGACAGTCAGACGCATTTTTCTCTCTCTCTTTTTTCTCGTCAGCCGGCTGTTGACTTGGTCAATCGAACTTCTTTTCCTTTGCACAAGCAGCCGGCCACAACGGGCAGTCGGCTCTTTTTCTTTTTCTCCCAGCCGGCCTCCTCTTTCTCTTTTTTCTCTCGTTTTTTACCAGCCGGTTGGGCACTCGGCCACTTCTTTCTCAGCCGGCTTGGGCAGCCGGCCCTTGACTTTTCTCTCGCCCGGGCCCCTCTTTTTTTCTCTCTCTTTTTTCTCCAGACGGCGACAGAACGCGCGGGCGCAGCCGGCCTCAAGGCACACGGGGCGGGAGCTGGCAGGCGGACGGGTCGGAGGCGAAGTCGGCCTGCGCAGGCCGGAGACGGAGCCGGCGTGCGGGAGCCGGCTGGCACAGGCCGGAGTCGGAGCAGCGAGCCGGCCAGCGGCGCGCGGGCGGCCGGGATGCGGGCGGAGCCGGCGCGGCGACTACGGAGGCCGGGCGCAACCTGAAGCCGGGCGGAGGAATGCGTGGGCGCTGCAACCCAGCGGCGGCAGGCGCGAAGCCGCCAGGCGCGGCGAGCTGGCAGGGGCTCGGGAGGCCAGCGGGCCGGCACGGGAAAGCGGCCGGAGGCGCGGCGACCCGGCAGGGAGCTCGACAGGCCGGGAGGCAGGCGGAAACCAGCCTGCGTGGGTTGTGCCGGACTCGGCGCCGACGGCGGAGTCGGCGCAGCGAGGCGGGAGGAGCCGGACTCGGCGCCGACGGCGGAGACGGCACAGCGGCGCGGGAGGACCCGGACCAGGGGGGCGCGGAGCCGGACCCGGCGGGCGGGCGCGCGGCAGCGCCGGCTCATGGGACTCGGCCACGGCGGTGCGGGCACGGAGTCGGGGGGATGACGCGGTGGCGCTCCGGGGTGGAGCAGGGCGGCGGGCCTGGGCGCACGGCAGCGAGCCGGCTGTCCGGGTTGCTGGCGGAGCAGGCGTGCCGAGTGGCGGGGAAGCCGGCCCGGGGCGAAGCCGGCAGGCCGGGTCGGAGGACTCCAGCGGACGGGTCCGAACCCGGCGCTGCAGGTGGAGGCGGCGCGCGGGAGGCCGCAGTGGCGACCCGGTTGGTGGCGGGTCGGAGCGGAGGATCCGACGCTGAGGGAGCCGAAGCCGGCGGTGGGCGGTCGAAGCCGGCCCAAGCGGGAGCAGAGGCGAGGCGCAAGGGACGCGGCAGCGGCTGGTGCGAGCGTCGCGGGCGCAGGGCCAGTTGGAGCGGCGAGCGGGCGCGGCCACGACGAAGTAGGCACAGGGCCAGCGCGTGCGGGAGGAGCCAGCGGAGCCGGTCGTTCCCGCGTGCATGACGAAGAGGCGGAGCCGGGCTGTAGATTGGACAGCAGGCAGGGCGTAGCCGGCCAGACAGCGGCCGGACGAAGTCGAGCCGGCCCGAGGACGCTGTTGTCGGGGGAGTCGGCCGGCGCGCGCGTCCACTGGACGGCCCTACGTGCACCTGAGCCAATCTAGCTAGCATTCACGCAGTCAAACCCATTGGGTTTGCTAGCTAGCTAGCTCGCCAAGCATGGGTGTGTGCACACACGGGGGCGGAGGTGCGGCCGAGGCGAGGCCGGAGTGAGGCAAAGCAGGACGTCGGGGCGCGGCGGAGCAGGCCGTAGGTGGTCGGGCACGGCCAGGCGCCGGAGTATTGTTTTGTACGAGCAGTGTCTGGCTATAGCCCGGGTTCAGTATCTGGCTAGTGCACAGGCAGCGTATGGGAAGTGTATGAGGCATGCATGGCCATGGTTTGACCATACTTTGACTTGCATCTAGCTAGCTCGCAAAGATGGCATGTGGAGAAGCTAATGCGCGTTCCGGCCAGAGCAAGGCGTAGCACGGAGGAAAGCAGACGCGAGCGGCGCGTGGACGGACACGGCCGACCGAAGCGAGGCCCCGCACGCGGCGCACGCGCGGACGGCCGGCCGGCGTCGCAACGGTGGTGACGAAGAAGGCAAGGCCAACGGCGAGGACGCGGCGCCCCTCACGGCCATTCCGGGGGCATGTTGATGTCGAGCCCCCGACCGCTATTGGAGGGACGACGTGACGCCGCGGTGGTGAAGACGAAGAGGATGACGGCGAGGGCGCGCCGTCTCACGCGGCCGCTCTGGGGGTGGGTTGAAGTCGAGCCCCCGAGCGCTACCGGAGAGACGGCGCGACGCTGCGGCGGAGATGACGAAGATGGTCCCGCCCGGACAGCGAAACCAGCAGTAGCGCGGTAGCATAGTACCGCCCCACGGTGGGCGCCAAATGTCGTGGTGTTCTCACGGGGGGTGCAAGACGACATATGCCACAAGGTGGCTTCGTGTGAGGGCAAGACTGCTGCTGATAGGACCGGGAGCGGGTATGCGAGTAGCACGCGGTGGTTTACCCAGCTTCGGAGCTCTCCGGAGAGATAATACTCCTACTGCTGCATGTCTGAGTGTATCTGATATGTATATGTGGTACAGAGTGCTCCTGGAGCTGTATCTCAGCTCAGTGCCATAGGCATCTGGCTTTGTATATGTACGTGGCATGGTGGCCGTTGCCTCTTGGCCGAATGGATGTGCTTGGGCATGCTTACCCGTGGGAGTTGATGGATGGATGGCTAGCTAGCTCTCTTGCTAGCTAGCTTGCTTGTGGGTGTGTGCGTGAGTCCATCCCCTGGATGGATGGATGTGTGCCTTTATATAGGCAAGGCTAGCTTACTTTCTAAGTTATGTAGTGGACATGGGTAAGGCATGGTGCATGTCACACTTGTCCCTTGGGTCACTTCATAAATAGTGCCCAGGGACAAGTGTCACTGTACACGATGGCTGGGGCGTCACATGAACAGTGCCGGGTACGGTCGTCACGTCGGGGTCGCGTCAGGCTGCAGTCGGCAGTCGGCCTGGTGGCGCAGTCGGCAGCCAGCAGTCGGCCTGGTGGCGCAATCGGCAGCCAGGAGTCGGCAGCCAGTAGTCGGCCTGGTGGCGGAGTCGGCAGCCGGCAGTCGGCCTGGTGGCGGAGTCGGCAGCTCAGTCGGCAGCCAGCAGTCGGCCTGGTGGCGCAGTCGGCAGCCAGCAGTCGGCCTGGTGGCGGAGTCGGCAGTCGGCCTGGTGGCGGAGTCAGCAGCCAGCAGTCAGCAGCCGACCGGGAAGTCGGACTGAGGGGCTTTGCTAGCCCCGATGTCTTGAAATATCGTCTCGCCGTCTTCGGGGTATCCGTGTCCAATTACTCCGACAACGATGGTGATCACGACGGTGCTTCGAAGATGGAGATCACAAGCACAAGATGATGATGGCCATATCATATCACTTATATTGATTGCATGTGATGTTTATCCTTTATGCATCTTATCTTGCTTTGATTGATGGTAGCATTTTAAGATGATCTCTCACTAATAATCAAGAAGTGTTCTCCCTGAATATGCACCGTTGCGAAAGTTCTTCGTGCTGAGACACCACGTGATGATCGGGTGTGATAGGCTCTACGTTCAAATACAACGGGTGCAAAACAGTTGCACACGCGGAATACTCAGGTCATACTTGACGAGCCTAGCATATACAGATATGGCCTCAGAACACGGAGACCGAAAGGTCGAACGTGAATCATATAGTAGATATGATCAACATAGTGATGTTCACCATTGAAACTACTCCATCTCACGTGATGATCGGACATGGTTTAGTTGATTTGGATCATTTGATCACTTAGATAACTAGAGAGATGTCTGTCTAAGTGGGAGTTCTTAAGTAATATGATTAATTGAACTTAAATTTATCATGAACTTAGTACCTGATAGTATTTTTCTTGTCTATGTTTGTTTGTAGATAGATGGCTCGTGCTGTTGTTCCGTTGAATTTTAATGCGTTCCTTGAGAAAGCAAAGTTGAAAGATGATGGTAGCAATTACACGGACTGGGTCCGTAACCTGAGGATTATCCTCATTGCTGCACAGAAAAGTTACGTCCTGGAAGCACCGCTGGGTGCCAGGCCTGCTACTGATGTAACTGACGACATTAAGAACGTCTGGCAGAGCAAAGCTGATGACTACTCGATAGTTCAGTGTGCCATGCTTTACGACTTAGAACTGGGTCTTCAACGACGTTTTGAACGTCATGGAGCATATGAGATGTTCCAGGAGTTGAAGTTAATATTTCAATCAAATGCCCGGATTGAGAGATATGAAGTCTCCAATAAGTTCTATAGCTGCAAGATGGAGGAGAATAGTTCTGTCAGTGAACATATACTCAAAATGTCTGGGTATAATAATCACTTGATTCAACTGGGAGTTAATCTTCCTGATGATAGTGTCATTGACATAATTCTTCAATCACTGCCACCAAGCTACAAGAGCTTCGTGATGAACTATAATATGCAAGGGATGAACAAGACTATTCCCGAGCTCTTCGCAATGCTAAAAGCCGCGGAGGTAGAAACCAAGAAGGAGCATCAAGTGTTGATGGTTAACAAGACCACCAATTTCAAGAAAAAGGGCAAAGGGAAGAAGAAGGGGAACTTCAAGAAGAACAGCAAACAAGTTGCTGCTCAAGAGAAGAAACCCAAGTCTGGACCTAAGCCTGAAACTGAGTGCTTCTACTCCAAGCAGACTGGACACTGGAAGCGGAATTGCCCCAAGTATTAGGCGGATAAGAAGGATGGCAAAGTGAACAAAGGTATATGTGATATACATGTTATTGATGTGTACCTTACTAATGCTCGCAGTAGTACCTGGGTATTTGATACTGGTTCTGTTGCTAATATTTGCAACTCGAAAGAGGCACTACGGATTAAGCGAAGATTGGCTAAGGACGAGGTGACGATGCGCGTGGGAAATGGTTCCAAAGTCGATGTGATCGCGGTCGGCACGCTACCTCTACATCCACCATCGGGATTAGTTTTAGACCTAAATAATTGTTATTTGGTGCCAGCGTTGAGCATGAACATTATATCTGGATCTTGTTTGATGCGAGACGGTTATTCATTTAAATCAAAGAATAATGGTTGTTCTATTTATATGAGTAATATCTTTTATGGTCATGCACCCTTGAAGAGTGGTCTATTTTTATTGAATCTTGATAGTAGTGATACATATATTCATAGTGTTGAAACCAAAAGATGCAGAGTTGATAACGATAGTCCAACTTATTTGTGGCACTGCCGTTTAGGTCATATCGGTGTAAAGCGCATGAAGAAACTCCATACTGATGGGCTTTTCGAATCACTTGATTATAAATCACTTGGTACTTGCGAACCGTGCCTCACGGGCAAGATGACTAAAACGCCGTTCTCCGGAACTATGGAGCGAGCAACTGATTTGTTGGAAATCATACATACTGATGTTTGTGGTCCAATGAATGTTGAGGCTCGCGGCGGGTATCGTTATTTCCTCACCTTCACAGATGATTTGAGCAGATATGGGTATATCTACTTAATGAAACACAAGTCTGAAACATTTGAAAAGTTCAAAGAATTTCAGAGTGAAGTGGAAAATCATCGTAACAAGAAAATAAAGTTTCTACGGTCTGATCGTGGAGGAGAATATTTGAGTTACGAGTTTGGTCTACACTTGAAACAATGCGGAATAGTTTCGCAACTCACGCCACCCGGAACACCACAACGAAATGGTGTGTCCGAACGTTGTAATCGTACTTTACTAGATATGGTGCGATCTATGATGTCTCTTACTGATTTACCGCTATCGTTTTGGGGTTATGCTTTAGAGACGGCCGCATTCACGTTAAATAGGGCACCATTGAAATCCGTTGAGACGACGCCTTATGAACTGTGGTTTGGCAAGAAACCAAAGTTGTCGTTTCTTAAAGTTTGGGGCTGCGATGCTTATGTGAAGAAACTTCAACCAGATAAGCTCGAACCCAAATCGGAGAAATGTGTCTTCATAGGATACTCAAAAGAGACTATTGGGTACACCTTCTATCACAGATCTGAGGGCAAGACTTCTGTTGCTAAAATCGGATCCTTTCTAGAGAAGGAGTTTCTCTCGAAAGAAGTGAGTGGGAGGAAAGTAGAACTTGATGAGATAACTGTATCTGCTCCCTTATTGGAAAGTAGTTCATCAAAAGAACCGGTTCCTGTGACAACTACACCAATTAGTGAGGAAGTTAATGATATTGATCATGAAACTCCAGATCAAGTTTCTACTGAACCTCGTAGGTCTACCAGAGTAAGATCCGCACCATAGTGGTACGGTAATCCTATTCTGGAAGTCATGTTACTTGACCATGATGAACCTACAAACTATGAGGAAGCGATGATGAGCCCAGATTCCGCAAATTGGCTAGAGGCCATGAAATCTGAGTTGGGATCCATGTATGAAAACAAAGTATGGACTTTGGTTGACTTGCCCGATGATTGGCAAGCCATTGAGAATAAATGGATCTTTAAGAAGAATACTGACGCTGATGGTAATGTAACTGTCTATAAAGCTCGACTTGTTGCGAAAGGTTTTTGACAAGTTCAAGGGGTTGACTACGATGAGACTTTCTCACCCGTAGTGATGCTTAAGTCTGTCCGAATCATGTTAGCTATTGCTGCATTTCATGATTATGAAATTTGGCAAATGGATGTCAAAACTGCATTCTTGAATGGATTTCTGGAAGAAGAGTTGTATATGATGCAGCCAGAAGGTTTTGTTGATCCAAAAGATGCTAACAAAGTGTGCAAGCTCCAGCGTTCCATTTATGGACTGGTGCAAGCATCTCGGAGTTGGAATAAACGCTTTGATAGTGTGATCAAAGCATATGGTTTTATACAGACTTTTGGAGAAGCCTGTATTTACAAGAGAGTGAGTGGGAGCTCTGTAGCATTTCTAATATTATATGTAGATGACATATTATTAATTGGAAATGATATAGAATTTCTGGATAGCATAAAGGGACACTTGAATAAAAGCTTCAATGAAAGACCTCGGTGAAGCTGCTTACATATTGGGCATCAAGATCTATAGAGATAGATCAAGACGCTTAATAGGACTTTCACAAAGCACATACCTTGATAAAATTTTGAAAAAGTTCAAAATGGATCAGGCAAAGAAAGGGTTCTTGCCCGTGCTACAAGGTGTGAAGTTGAGTCAAACTCAATGCCCGACCACAACAGAAGATAGAGAGAAAATGAAAGATGTTCCCTATGCTTCAGCCATAGGCTCTATCATGTATGCAATGCTGTGTACCAGACCTGACGTATGCTTAGCAATAAGCTTGGCAGGAAGGTACCAAAGTAATCCAGGAGTGGATCACTGGACAGCGGTCAAGAATATCCTGAAATACCTGAAAAGGACTAAGGATATGTTTCTCGTATATGGAGGTGACAAAGAGCTAGTCGTAAATGGTTACGTTGATGCAAGCTTTGACACTGATCCAGACGATTCTAAATCGCAAACTGGATACGTGTTTTTATTAAACGGTGGAGCTGTAAGTTGGTGCAGTTCTAAACAAAGCGTCGTGGCGGGATCTACATGTGAAGCGGAGTACATAGCTGCTTCGGAAGCAGCAGATGAAGGAGTCTGGATGAAGGAGTTCATTTCCGATCTAGGTGTCATACCTAGTGCATCGGGACCAATGAAGATCTTCTGTGACAATACTGGTGCAATCGCCTTGGCAAAGGAATCCAGATTTCACAAGAGGACCAAGCACATCAAGAGACGCTTCAATTCCATTCGGGACCAAGTACAAGTGGGAGACATAGAGATTTGCAAGATACATACAGATCTGAATGTTGCAGACCCGTTGACTAAGCCTCTCTCACGAGCAAAACATGATCAACACCAAGACTCCATGGGTGTTAGAATCATTACTATGTAATCTAGATTATTGACTCTAGTGCAAGTGGGAGACTGAAGGAAATATGCCCTAGAGGCAATAATAAAGTTATTATTTATTTCCTCATATCATGATAAATTTTTATTATTCATGCTAGAATTGTATTAACCGGAAACATGATACATGTGTGAATACATAGACAAACATATAGTCACTAGTATGCCTCTACTTGACTAGCTCATTAATCAAAGATGGTTGTGTTTCCTAACCATAGACATGCGTTGTCATTTGATTAATGGGATCACATCATTAGGAGAATGATGTGATGGACATGACCCATTCCGTTAGCCTAGCACTTGATCGTTTAGTATATCGTTATTGCTTTCTTCATGACTTATACATGTTCCTGTAACTATGAGAATTATGCAACTCCCGTTTACCGGAGGAACACTTTGGGTACTACCAAACGTCACAACGTAACTGGGTGATTATAAAGGAGTACTACAGGTGTCTCCGAAGGTACATGTTGAGTTGGTGTATTTCGAGATTAGGTTTTGTCACTCCGATTGTCGGAGAGGTATCTCTGGGCCCTCTCGGTAATGTACATCACTATAAGCCTTGCAAGCAATGTGACCAATGAGTTGGTTACGAAATGATGCATTACATAACGAGTAAAGAGACTTGCCGGTAACGAGATTGAACTAGGTATTGGATATCGACGATCGAATCTCGGGCAAGTAACGTACCGATGACAAAGGGAACAACATATGTTGTTATGCGGTTTGACCGATAAAGATCTTCGTAGAATATGTAGGAACCAATATGGGCATCCAGGTTCCGCTATTGGTTATTGACCGAGAATAGTTCTAGGTCATGTCTACATAGTTCTCGAACCCGTAGGGTCCGCACGCTTAACGTTACGATGACAGTTTTATTATGAGTTTATAAGTTTTGATGTACCGAAGTTTGTTCGGAGTCCCGGATGTGATCACGGACATGACGAGGAGTCTCGAAATGGTCGAGGCATAAAGATTGATATATTGGACGACTATATTCGGACACCGGAAGTGTTCCAGGTGATTTCGGAGAAAACCGGAGTGCCGGAGGGGTTACCGGAACCCCCCGGGGAAGTATTGGGCCTTAGTGGGCCTGAGGGGAGAGAGAGGGCAGCAGCCCAGGAGGTGGCGCGCTCCCTCCCATGGGGGTCCTAATTGGACTAGGGGAGGGGGGCGCGGCCCCTCTTTCCCTCTCCCTTTCCCTCTCTTTCCTCCCCCCTTCCTCCTTCCTAGTTGGACTAGGAAAGGAGAGTCCTACTCCCACTAGGAGGAGGACTCCCCCCTCCTTGGCGCGCCCCCTAGGGCCGGCCTGTCTCCCCCCTTGCTCCTTTATATACGGGGGCAGGGGGCATCCCATAGACACACAAGTTGATCTACGGATTGCTCCTTAGCCGTGTGCGGTGCCCCCTCCACCATATTCCACCTCGGTCATATCATCGCGGAGTTTAGGCGAAGCCCTGCGCCGGTAGAACATCATCATCGTCACCACACCGTCGTGCTGACGGAACTCATCCCCGAAGCTTTGCTGGATCGGAGCCTGGGGATCGTCATCGAGCTGAACATGTGCTGAACTCGGAGGTGCCGTACGTTCGGTGCTTGGTCGGTCGGATCGTGAAGACGTACGACTACATCAACCGTGTTGTGCTAACGCTTCCGCTTACGGTCTACGAGGGTACGTGGACAACACTCTCCCCTCTCGTTGCTATGTCATCACCATGATCTTGCGCGTGCGTAGGAATTTTTTTGAAATTACTACGTTCCCCAACAGTATGTAATGGAGAATCCACCATTTCTTTAATTGTGAGGCACGCGCTAGGTGTGCTCCATATAGACAGTAGCCCCTGAGACTCTGGTTGCCCGCCTTAGGCGGCAAACGGGGGATCATAAACCAAAGATTTATGTTGTAAATATGTGCAGGTACCTGTGGGTCCGGCCGCCGGCCCGTCCATTGAAGTGGCCGAACTAACAAGGCAAATTGGTTCGGTTGATGCCGATATCACTCTGATGAATGAGTGGCTCGATAAATCGCAAGGTATGCATCCTGTCTTTCCTGCATAGAAAAATATTGAAGGTGGCATATCTATCTATCTATCTATCTATCTATACCTATACTAATTACGGACTCCTAATAAATTACCATGTTAATCAGTAATTATGAGCCGTTGATCCGGTGGGTCCATATTATTACGGTCTAGATCTATGTAAAGTATTTTCTCAACTTAGAAAAAAAACTGGCTAAACGGCCAACAATTCTATCTCTCGATTCTAAAGATAAAATAAAACATTGTAACGATCTCTAGAAACCTATACAATCGTAGCCTGAAGCGTAGGATCTTATGATTCTTATCTGCTATAGGCTCAGGTAAAACTAAATCTGCCCTAGGCAAAGGATGCGATCACCATGGTTGTTCAAGCCGATCCACCTGCATACATGAACAACCTAACGAGGTTCAGCCGAACGTCGTCGTGATGCAGTACGTCGGCCCTGAAGTGCACGATTTTTTTCCTAGGCGAGGCTGCAATCTCATCTTCTCTAGAGCCCGCGCCACCATCCCTATCCAAGCTGATCCACGTACTTCATCAAAGCCAACACAGAGTTCCATGCGAACACCGTCTTGATACGGTGCGTTTCCGACTCATTCTCAGTCTTGCCGGTCTCTCAGTGTGTCAAATACCAGCAGGGATTCAACACACCGCTACTTCTCTTCGGCTATGTTGTGGATACACCATCAGCTATGTGCACTAGTGCAGAACCGGGCAATAGCACCGGTTCGTAAGGCCCTTTAGTGCCGGTTACATAACCGGCACTAAATTGTGGTTACTAAAGCCCCCCCCTTTAGTACCGGTTCAGCACGAACCGGTGCTAAAGGGCAACCACGTGGCACGAGCCAGCTTCGGGGGCCTGGAGCCCTTTAGTTTTATAAGGTTTGGTGGGTTTTTAGTTTTATGATTTCTTTTTCATTTAATTTTGTGTTTCCATTTTAATTCTTTTTCGTTTGCTGGTATTTTACGATACTACACATTGTACACGTTATGCATATATATATAAATAGAATTTCTAGTAGAACCAATCATCGAGTTCAACATGATTGTCATGATATTATAAGCGTTCATATATAACACCACAAAAGCAAATCACTTATTAAGTTCAGAACGAAGAACACGGACATGAAAGGACAAGTACTAATTAAGAGCAGCATGAAGAACTAGCTGAATCACTCCTGCTAGCTACTCTCTCTCTGGTAAATTAGCATAGAACATGTATAGCTCTCCTGATTGATCATACTGGAGCATGCCGATGAACCTGTCTCCTAATCGTGGGCTGCGCTTCTCATTGCTGCCCCCTAGTACTTCTCTGCGATCATTAACAATTTTCCTCCAATCTTTCACTATTAAGCATTCATCGCTTCTAGAAATCCTGAATGCATTCATGTGCAATGCAGGATATCTTGGGCGTAAGCTAACAATTGACATCTGACCTTTAGTCTCGATCCCCTGAGGCACAACTGTCATCGGGAGTCCCTGTTGAAGAACATCGTATAGTACTTAATTAATATACTTAGCAATGAAAGTTTAGCAAAAAAATATGTATGCAAAATATGCACTGAGGACAAATAGTAAATATCTTACCATCATTCCTAAATAGATGTGACCGTAGTTCAATACCATCACTATTGGTCGCACGTTTTGAGTACTAACATTTCTAAGTGCAGGAAGAAAATTTGTCTTGACAGTATGAAGATCCTCAAGCCATGAAACATAATGACTTATCTCCTCGCAGTTTAGTTCAGCTCCGGGACAGTAGTAGGTCCTGTCTACCAAGCGCCGGACATGTTTGGTTGAATGGAGATAAGCTGTCAATAGAAATTAGTTGTCAGTTATTTTTGAAATAAGCAATATCAAAGACAAAAATATAGTTGAGAAGAACTCACATAATGGTAGAACTGGAGGCGTCTGCACATCGACCCATATGTGTCTATTACCTTCAATATCATCTTCCGGACGAATATCAAAGGTGATAACCATACCAGGCTCAAATGCATAAGCCTTGCATAGTGCTTGCCAAGTTTTGCATTCAAAATAGGTGTACGTGTGTGTATTGTATACTTTGACGTTGAAAGTATAACCATCATGCTCAGTTTTCAGGTAAGCTTTCTTTACCTCCATAGTTTCCATATCTTTGAAACCTATCTTATCCAAGACAAAAATTCTTGCATGGCAGGGGATGCGCTAGTAGAATAGTGAAAATTAAAAATTATAAGTCAGGCAAATGAAGCATATATAAGTCATGCTTAATTACGAAAACAGACTTGTCATTGTGACTTACTGTATCAAATTTGAAAGTCTCATCCAGCTTGATGCTGAATCGCCTACCATCAATAAGGAAATTTCTGTCACACTGGCCGCGCTGGTCTTCACAGTATTGGCACATAATGAAATTTTTTCCGTCGTCAGACGACATTTCCTATGTTCATATTAGGCGAAACATTAAACACTTACTAATTCAATTAATTCAACTACTTCTATTAATTCAACTAAGCATTTACTAAAAATAAACTAGTTATATTAATTCAATTAGTTCAACTAAGCATTTACTAAAAATAAACTAGTTCTATATATTAATTCAACTAGTTCAACTAAATATTTACTAAAAATAAACTAGTTATATTAATTCAACTAGTTCAAAGTAAGCATTTACTAAAAATAAACTAGTTCTATATATTAATTCAACTAGTTCAACTAAACATTTACTAAAAATAAACTAGTTATATTAATTCAACTAGTTCAAAGTAAGCATTTACTAAAAATAAACTAGTTCTATATATTAATTCAACTAGTTCAACTAAGCATTTACTAAAAATAAACTAGTTATATTAATTCAACTAGTTCAACTAAGCATTTACTAAAAATAAACTAGTTATATTAATTCAACTAGTTCAAAGTAAGCATTTACTAAAAATAAACTAGTTCTATATATTAATTCAACTAGTTCAACTAAACATTTACTAAAAATAAACTAGTTATATTAATTCAACTAGTTCAAAGTAAGCATTTACTAAAAATAAACTAGTTCTATATATTAATTCAACTAGTTCAACTAAGCATTTACTAAAAATAAACTAGTTATATTAATTCAACTAGTTCAACTAAGCATTTACTAAAAATAAACTAGTTCTATATATTAATTCAACAAGTTCAACTAAGCATTTTCTAAAAATAAACTAGTTCTATATATTAATTCAACTAGTTCAACTAAGCATTATATTTACTAAAAATAAACTAGTTATTATATTAATTCAACTAGTTCAACTAACCATTTACTAAAAATAAACTAGTTATATATATTAATTCAACTAGTTCAACTAAGCATTTTCTAAAAATAAACTAGTTCTATTAATTCAATTAGTTCAACTAAGTATTTACTAAAAATAAACTAGTTCGTTCTATATATTAATTCACTAGTTCAACTAAACATTAACATATTTTTAATTCATCGATGATAACATTTCTAACATTCTAAAAATAAACTAGATAGTTCTAATTCATCTAAACATTATAGAAAACAGAAAATAAGTAAAAAAATATGTGTGTGTGTGTATATATGTGTGGTGTACGTGTAGTGTGTGTGTAGTGTACGTGTAGTGTGTGTGTGTGTGTTTGTGTCTGTGTGTATGTGTGTGTGTATGCGTGTGTGTGTGTAGTGTGTGTGTATGCGTGTGTGTGTGTGTCTGTGTGTGTAGTGTGTGTGTGTGTGTGTATCTATGTATGCGTGTGTGTACGTATATGGAGTGGGCCGCCGGGCGCGTACGGGTGGCGGGGCAGCGACGACGGGCGGCGGGGGCCGGGGACGGCGACGAGACGGGCGACGGCGGCCGGGGACGACGACGGGCGGCGACGACGACGGGAGGCAAGGGCGGCGAGGGCGACGGCACGGCGGCGCGGCGGCGGCGCCAGAGACGATAGGTCGAGAGAGGACTCTCGCGCGAGAAGTGGAACGAAGTGGTCGACGAGATAACTGAATTTTCGTAAGTGCCATATATATAGGAGGGGCCTTTAGTACCGGTTGGAGCCACCAACCGGTACATTGGCCTTTAGTACCGGTTGGTGGCTCCAACCGGTACTAAAGGCCAACACA